>NW_025401068.1:13663257-13682538 GCF_015345945.1 Tribolium madens
AAAAACAAATTGATGAATTATAAAGTACTATAAAAATGTGATGTTTTATCAAAAATAATTTTTTTTGAAATTTTTATTTGTTTTTGAGTTCTACAAAAATATTTATTTCTTTTAAATGGCAACCCACCAAACAAATATTTTTCTCATGAAGGTCATGATATAAGGGATTACAACTTTCCACTTTACTTTATATTAAATGAATTTTTTTTTAAAGAATTTTTGACAACAAAAATCGAATAACTCAAAAACAAACAAAAACAAAATTTTGTTCTCAAAATAAGATCATTTTTTTAAACGAGTGTTACTTTAATTTATATTAATTATTATTTTTTAGAAACAAATGATTTAAAAAAAAACGCTTAATTCGATATTTTATATTCACCCTGTACAAAACAAATTTAAAAAGAAAACACTCAGCAGGATACTAATTTTTTGAGTCTGGTTTACGAATTACCGGTTGTTTTTTCTTTAAAATATTTTGTAATTGGATCAGTTTTTAACTTAAACTGAAATTTTTAATCGGAAATTTGTGATTTGAAAAAAAGAAGGATTTCTAAAATACAGGGTGCGCCAGAACTCGCGCCCCAGAGAAAATTTTCAAGTAAGGTAAGATACCAGGAACATGAAAAAAATGTTAAAAAAATTGTATCTGTCAAAAAAATTTGACATATATTTTTTGACATTTGACATATTTTTATATCTATTTAATGATAATGATGATCTTGTATATGTTTTTTTACAATTATTTAGTAAAGGGACAAAAATTTTGCCAATAAAAGCCACAAATAACATTGAACAGAGTTACAATTTAGGATACAGCTTCCTTGTTTCCTCTTTTAATAACCTATAGCAAAAAAACTTGAAAAATTACTTTTCCAACAGAAATAAATAGAGTCAAAGTGCAAACTTTAAACCCTCATAACTTCGAAATTTTTATAGATAATTTTTTTTTAACATTTTTTCCATGTTGCTGGTATCTTACCTTATATGGCATTTTTCTCTGGGGCGCGAGTTCTGGCGCACCCTGTATACACAGTTGCCAAAAGATGCATTTTTTATTTATCTTATCTTTATCAAAAAACATTAGATATGCTTAGAAAACTTACAATTTTGTAATAACAAATATTCATTTTGCATATAATCCGGGCCTGAGTAATTAATAAGGTAGAGGCTAAAAGTCGGTAGAACAAAAAAGAGTATAGAAAAAAAAATACAAAAACAAATGAGAACAAAATAAACTTTTCTGGTTGATAGCAAAATAGAAGATTTTTTTTGAACAACATTCTATATTATGAAACACATTAATAAAGCCGTGGACTCTACATCCAGATAACTTTATCAATTTTTCGGATTTTTCAAAAGCTATCGATACGTTTAGTATAGAATGAGTTTGTTTGAAAAATTGATATTTTGATGGAGAATTCGCATATTGTCATTTAGCTTTGTTGAAAAGTGCTCGGCCATAATATCTGGATCGGTTTCCGCGTCATCCGCGTCTAAATTGAGTGTTGAGATGAAAGGTATAGGTCCATTAGAGGCAGATTATAGCGGAGCGACACCACGTACACAACTTTAATTATAAAGTAAGAGCGGGTCTGTGTGTAGTGAGTGGTTCACGTACGCATCAAAGGCTCCACATAACGCGTCAAATGACATTATCGCACATTACCGCCGCCGCCCTCGCAGCCGCCCCCAGGAACCCCTCGCTCCCGACCGTCGTCGCCACGCACCAGACTGCCGGAAAGCTTATATTCCGTGCATCAACCGGGATACTAACAGGATTATGTGCCGATACAGGATGTGTGATAGGACGGTGATGTACGGATAACAGCCAAATGACTTTTGTGTCAACTTTGAATGGAAATGATACGCCTTCGTTATGGTATTGACATTGTTGCTAACAAAGGTGCTGCTTTATTATCAGACTGATTGATATGTTTTATGTAATCTATTTAGTTATAAAGAAAAGAAAACAATCAAAAACATTTTTAATGTAATATTTCCTCAACAATTTTGTATACCTAGCTACCATCAATTCAATTCCGAAGTTTTTGAAAAAAAAAGATCTCCTCAAAAATATTTTCTCAAAAAAATTATTAATAGCGGTTTTCAGGTCGTTTTCAGATAAACTCATGTAATTGTCTTTTTCAAACTTGGAGCCGGTTTTTCAAATCATACTTAACTTATTATATAATTATAGGTATAACTTCAAGTTTAAGTTTAAAAAGGTTTGTAACTTTAACTTAAACAAAAATTTTATTTTTGTAATTTGGCTTCATCACTAATTTTAAGATTATGTTTACATTTGCGAAATGTCAAAGTTTAGATTTTATTAGATTTGTACCTAAAGTGCTCAGCATCAGCTAAGGAATACGTTTAAAGAAAAATGTCTTCTGTTTCGAAAAAAATTAATATTTTGCATTATTAAGAGATTTATTTTTACATAACTGCAGTCAACAGAACCGATGCATCTTAAAAATCTATTAAATATTTAGCTAAATTGTAAAATTTATTTCTACATCCAATTTCTTCAAAAGCAAATTTGGCATTTATCTACTGTGGTCTTAATGATACCAAAACAGAACTAACTGATACTCGTTTGATAGTTTTAGATGCTATCGACTTCTGAATTCACTGAAGTCACTTGTTACACTTAAAAAAGACCTTGTTTAAAATTGCAGAGCTTATACAACTGATTTTCATGAGAATTATATTGAGGATGAATGCTATCAAAAAAAAGCATTCTGAACACAGTTTTTGCTGAAGACATTAATATAAATGAATTTCAGCCTAATTCTATCTACCATGAATATAATACTAAAAATAAAGACTCAGAACTAAAGAACCCAGAAATAAAGAACCCAACAAGGTATGGATTTTTGGGGATCCAAATTATATAATAAACTAATTGAAGAAATCAAGAACTTAAATATAAGTCAGTTTAAGAAAAAAGTAAAGACAATATTGATCAACAAAAGTTTCTATTCTGTGAAGAAATATATGGACTGTGACTTAAATTAAATATTGAAATTCATATTGTTATAATGTATTTTTCTTGTCTTGTTTTTGACCCTATTCTGTAATTTTAATTACGAATAAAGAGATTTATCTATCTATCTATCTATCCATATAAAAATGATCTTGATATTCATATTTGTAATTTAGCAGTATTAACGTTCGGTTAAATTAAAGCCAAAATGACATCTTACCTTTTAGTTAAATTAACTTTGAACTGTTTTTTAACTTTTTTCAAATATAAAAGTAAACTTAAAATTAAAACTTAACCATAAACTGAAAAAGCAGCTGTTAAGAGAAAAACAAAAGTTTAATTGACCTCATAGACTGTTAAATTTTAAAATACTCGGCGTACAAAATTCACTATGGATCGATCTTGGGATCGAATTTGTTTTTATGTTCTCTTTAGAAGAATATTATACTCTGTAACAAGTTTAGAATATGCCATATGTCGCACAAGTGAAAATTTTTCTCACGAGCCGAAGGCAAGTGTGACGGTTTCACCAGTACGGAATATGCCATTCTAAACGAGTTCCAAACTATACTTTTTCTACGACTAAAATCGCAAACAAAATTTAGAAATACTAATGTCAAGATAGCGCAATCTGTGACCATGCTAACACTAGTGTGAGAATATCTTCGCTTGGTGCTACAGAATATGTAATTAAAAAACATATTCGCACAGCGTTTTAAAAATTATAAGTGTTGGGTAATTAAAAATTAATCAAGAATATTGTTAAATTTTTATTTTGTTTATTTTATTCCTACGCTTGTACAATCCTATTTAATAAAATAACTGAAAATCGAGACGTTTCGACAACTTTATCGTGTCTTCTTCAGGCGAGAAATTTTTGTTGTTTTGTTGTGTGAGGCATGGCAGTCAAGGAGAGTTTATTCTACAATAAGGTTGTTGAAATCTCGCAACAAATTTAATTAAGTTATTTTATTAATGTCCTAATATCAAAAATATACAACTGTCATCACTTCACTAGAACAAATCAAAATGTCAAGTTAAAGGGTATTACTTTTGTAATTTTGTTGTTGTTTTAATTGTTTTATTTATTTGTAAAAGTCAAAAATGTTATCAGTTGGCTTTAAACATACATTTTTTTCCTTATAAAATTACAGTATTAGGTGTGTACAAGGTGTTCAGTAAGTTAGATCTACTGTTGTGCTTCCAGTTCTACAACATGTTTGTATAACCTCTTCGCGTTCGGTGGCCAGAATTGATGGCACCCGAATGATTGGCAGAGTAATGATAGGCACTGAACAAAGCTTGTCTGCAGACAACAGGGTAGGTTGCGTTGAAACAATTGATTAACTGTTTCCGGGGCAGAAGAGCATTCATCACTGCCTGGATCCCGCTTCGACAGACCAAAGAACAATAATTACGAACATATCCACGACATCGTCGGTCGTTTCTTTGTTAATTCATCTCACTAACAAACGAATCTTTCATGGGGGTAATTGATTTTTCACACATGAGCCCACCACTATGACCATTCGATAAGTGCTTACTTACCAGCTTTTGTACTCCCTCATAAAGAGCCAGTTAGGCACAACAGGTATCGCATAGCCTGAAGCAACACTAAAAGCCCTCGCTGCCATTTAACACACTCCATTATGTAACTGAATATTTATTAGATTTAAAGAGTGCTCCTGAAGGCACGACGCCAATCAAAAGGCTTCGGATTTTCGCGTGTGGGAACGTATCTCATTACCAGACTAATATTCGGGGCCCCCATAAATTGCAGAAATGCGGAAACTCAATAATGACGCACGAAAAAAATATATCGCAGGCAATTGTGTCGCCCTTACGCACTTAGATAGTCGGGGGGATTGAAATGTAACAATAAAACAGTTAATAGACGAGGTGTCATGTGCCCTGGAGCTGTCAGCGGGGTTCCGGGTACTGCAGCGGTCTCCCCGAACGATACGGCTAATTTGAACCGCGGGTAGCCAGCTATAAGTATTGTTGGACCCTTTGTTGCGACGCTTTTTCCAACGACACTCCTTGATTGGATTTGAATATCGCGGGCAGATGGCAAAAACCAACCATTTGAAAACTTGTTTTTTCCATGGAAAAAATATTTCTTACATTTTTTATGTAATGCCGCTGATTGCGTGCACTTGCTCTAATTTATATTTAATCTTTCAACAGTTTCCTTCATTACACCTAAAAATGTGTGATGTGGAAAGTAATAGCAATCATGTTCATAACAGTAATTCCCGTTCATTACATCCTATGTGAACACGCTTTTACCTACATTACCCACAACGTTTCTAAATTATTGATAAAGTACCATTCATCTTCGAGGAAAAGTAAAATTTTTGCTCAGCCTTACTTTAAAACTGTGTCTTTTTTACAACTTACTTTATAAATAATAAAGCATAAAATTATGATACAGACTGAACCAAAAGTAACGCACAAAATTCATATCTTTGTTAAGCTATTCAAAAAAAAACCTCGAACAGGTCGATTTATAGTGACACATTCATGACGTCATTCGTTTTCGAGTAGAACTTATTCTATATCTGGTGGCGAACTGACAGTGACAGAAAAGACACTTAGAGTGCGCCCACTTGG
Organism: Tribolium madens; assembly: GCF_015345945.1. NCBI lineage: Eukaryota > Metazoa > Arthropoda > Insecta > Coleoptera > Tenebrionidae > Tribolium > Tribolium madens. The sequence goes on from NW_025401068.1 coordinate 13,668,860, forward strand.
TTAAGATAAAAAAATACATGGGCGTGCTTTTTTTTCTCTAAAAATTTGGAGGACAAGGATTGTTAGGAATATCATTTTTGAAAATTCTTTTCATGTGTTAACAATTTAATAATTTCTTCATTCTTCATCTTATGTACGAGTACCTACTTAATATAATTTTTTAAAGAATAACAGTGGTTTTGAGATATTATTTCATACGACGCCTATGAACAATATTTTTTTTAATAGTAAACATATTTTTAATGTCAAAATTCAGTCATTTTTGACAACGTCAGTTCGCCATCAGATTTGGAACAAGCTCTAATAACGTATTTTTTTTTTAATGTCAACCGACATTATTACTGTTTTAGTTAAAATAAATTAATTATTTTTTTTGAATTAAAATTTAAAAAATTAAGAAAAAAAATATAAAAAAAGAAGAAACTAAAATAAAAAACTTAAAAAAATTACAGAAAGTTTTACACAAAGCGGGTTTATCTTCTTGTTCTTGCGTTATTTTATAAGGGGTGATTGTTTTTTGTTTTTGTTTTTTGTGTTTAGGTTTCATATTAAGTGTTTTTATGCTAATTATTTAAAAAAAATATACAAAAAACCATGGCCTCTTATAAAATAAGACAAGGACAAAAAGATAAAGCCTTTTGTGTTTAATTGTCAATATATTTTTATTTACTTTTTTTTTAAGATTTAATTTAATTTTTATTTTTTTTATCAGAAGATAAAGATGTGTGCTATTTAAAATAGTGAACAAAAATGTGAATAGTCATTAAAAAAAAATAAAAATGACATCACAACTCAAAAACAAATGACATCATATATGTCACTATAATGTCAAAATATAGTATTTTAAAAACAAAATCGACCTGTTCGAGGATTTTTTTAAAAAACGACCACTAACAAAGATATGAATTTTGTGCGTTACTTTTCGTTCAGTCTGTATTAGTAATTAGTACTAATTAGCAATTGAATAAAATTTAGGCTAAAAAATGTACCTGTTTTAATTTTTAAGCAAAGCTCTGAAATTGATAAACGAAAATAGAAGATTCATATTATTTACAATTACAGTTTAATCATTTTATTTCTACAATAGTTTCTTTTGGGAGGTTGTTTTTTTAAATTTAATTAAGTGTGCTTCTTTTATTTTTTCATATTAAAGTTTTGAAACCTTTCAGTAACATTAGTTTTACTTAAAAATAAAATAAAAAATAAAATAATATAAAATAAACGTGTACTATAACAAAACTGCAGAACTAAAAATTTTGGACGCCCTACCTAAAAATTGTTTTTAGCTACGGGCCTGAGAGGAACTAAAAGTTGTGTTCAAAATTTGAACGTTAGCAGAAGTCTTAAGAAACCAAAATAACTCAACTAGCTTCTTAATGGTTTTCAAAATTTAAAAAGTTTTAGTTCTAAAAATCCGTCACTTTATTTTGAAGAAACTGAATTAGCAAAAACAGCTACGAAAAAGTGTCAAAAAATAGAGAAATAAAAGTTTTGCATCAATTTTGTTTGTCAAGTTTATTTACCCCAAATGTTAACTTTGGAAAAGTGTCGAAAAAATCCAAATTGCATTTAGTTAATTTGCCTCTGCCTGAAAAATTTCCATATATTAAAATCGATATGAAATAGAAATTATAAACATTCAGATAAGGCAAGTTGAGCTACGAGGACAAGTCAAAAAGAAACCCGCTTAGCTGTAAGAAAACCCACAGAATTAAAAAAACACTATATTTTTAAAGATTACATTTTTCTATATTAATGTACATTAATTAGTACTTCGTCAAAAAAAAAAAACTTTTTGGAACGTCTGAAAATGATCAGTATTTTTTTCTTTTTTTTTAATATTTCTATGTAAAAAAATAAGTCACTAGATAATAAATCGATGCTATTTGAGGTAACTCTCTGTAAATTTTGTTTTGTAAACCTTGCAATTTGGTCTCAGCTTGATGTCCTATTTTTGTTTCACTCATTTCTGGAATTTTTGGATTAGAATTATTTTTAAAGGTAGGTCTTGGTGTGCTTCGTTCTTTTCGCTCTAGCGTCCCACATTTCGGGGGCGGCTGCACCGACCGCCAAATACTCTGTATCGCGGCCCCAGAGTAAATATATTTAAATGTATGCAGCATTAATTCAGAGCGCAGCACTCACAGCTGACTGCCTTCTGTTTGTAAACATTGAGCTCTCTCACCACGACGAATGTTAGCAATGATGATGATGATGATCATCATCATCGGCCAAAACTGCGACCGCTGACGCAATCAAACATGTTGTGTTGTTAAACCGCGTTGTTTATCTATCTTGTCAAAATAGTAACGGACGAAGGAACCGTGTGGGAACTGAGGAATGTTCATCTGGAGACCCTCTGGATCAACATTGCCTTCGGTGCCGGTTTCCGCAAAAAATGCTCATGCGACATGACGCTCATAAATCGGTCAGCAGTAAAAGCAAATAGGGCCGTAAATGGCAATATTGGAGCATGTCCAGGAGCATTATAAAGCGGTGAAAGCGCGAACATCGGTTAGATTTTATGACATGTCATGGACATTTTGCGGCATATGTCGAGAGAATTATCTTGGATTGTTATGTTGTGGTGAAATGGGAAATGTCTTACAGGTTACTCCGAGTTGCTAATTTGGTGAAATTGTGCAAAACTATTGTGGCAAAGCTCTATATTGTTGAAACATAATGTTCTAGCCTACAGAAACAAGAAAATACAAACTAGCCAAAAAAACATATAAAAATCGCAAAGTTCTATGTGGAATTGTGCGTAAGTTGTAATATAATGTGATTCTCTTTAAAAAAAGCACTGGTAAAACAAACAAATTCTACACCTAACATCACGTTTGGATAGCTTTTGAAACACGAAGAAAGTATAAAACAAAATCAAGAAAAAATTAAAACAATAAACAATGAGAGAAAAAAAGTGTGTTTATAGAGGTGATGATAAGTACAACCAAAGATATAAAGTGTAGTAAAAAAAACCTGATGGAACAAAACCAAAAAACTTAATATTGAGAAACAATAGAGATGAAGAGACTAAATAGAAGCAAGAAGCTAATTGCAATTCATTTATTTGGTACAAATAACGTCAAAAGTATATTTATTGCTATTTTTTGTTGAACATGAATATGGAATTGAAAATACAGACAAATTAAGAAAAAAAAATTTTTTTAATTGAGACGATGAAATGATATAATACTCGAAAAGCAACAAAACAACAAAAGCTCTAAAGATTTGAAATTTAAAAAAAAAAATCAGTTGCTTGAATGATGAGAAAAAAAAATAAAAAAAAACTAGAAAGAGAATAGTGAAATGGAATAAATAAAATTGCAAAAACATTTATCATAGTAATTTATGTTGGAGACATTGAAAGACTAAAAATTCTGAATTGAAAAACAATTGATTGAAATATACACACATAGAAAAGGGCAATTGTGTGATTTAAGTAAGTTTAAAAATTAAAGAATTAATAATCCGTTGTTCGAATTAAAAAATAAGACTGCAAACAGAAATAAAGCAGAAAAACAGAAATGATATTTATTTAAATACTAGTCTCTACATATTACAGTAACAAGGAATTTTTGTTTTCAAACTTTGTAAGGAACTATTACAAACCTAATGTTTTAAGTTTTTTGTTCAGTTTTAAATTGTGTAGTGATTTCTCAAGTTTCACCGTTAAAAGTTCTGCCATCTTATATAAAAACACCGGACAGCATCTAATGCTGTCAGCTTAGAAAATCGACACACTTTATCTAATAGTAAATTTACAATATGTTGTAGCACTGAATTTTTACACTAATAATACATTTGTTAAGCTATTAGCGTATGAATTTTTTACCATTACTAATTAATGTGGTAAATATGAGGGTTGTCAATAAAAAAATGTAAGTATATCAACAGGAAGCAATAAACTGCGAAGATAATTAGACGATATCGTTACAAATTTATGCACGTAATAATTTATTAACTGGTGGTGTTAAATAATACCGCCTTTATAATTTACCTACACACCGTCATTCTCATGTAAACATGATGCACCAACTGATGAATTACCTTGAAAATTGTCAGAATACCTTCAACATGCAACATACACACTACGTATCTACCTGCAATTACATTAATGCATTCTTTGTGCATGTTTTTGTCTAATTGTACACATACTTGATCCAAGTATGAAACAAAATTTGATAAAAAACGGTAGTGTCCCATATGCCCGAAACTAAAAACCGGTCGCACCCCCTATAATCCGCTTAGGTCCACTCTTTTGTGCTAGAGCATCGCGGTTTTATATCAATACGCCTTATCTGATCCAATCTACTGGGATCGTCATGAGGACATCTGCTCACCTAAGCGTGCATGAAACGCGATTTTTTAAACTTAATGGAAACTTTGGATCAAATAGAATGCACAACATCCTGTATACAGGGTGTCTCAGCGAGTTGAAAAAGTCTGTTAGTGACCTTTACATGGTGAAAATTGTATAGGACATTGATAGATACTAATTTAGTGCATTACCTAAAATTATTTTCAACCATACAGCATGTCTCAAAAATAAGTTACGATACAAACTTGTGTTTTTTTAAATTAAGGCTCCAGACAGCTGGCGTATACCTATTACACGTAAACTTATTTCATTGTTTTTAGCCGCAAATTTAAACTTGAAGAGTTTCTTGATGTTTGTAGTGTTTCTTTAAAGGTAAATGGAGACCAGGGAAATATTCCCGCTTTAAATAAGTTAATAGATATTTTTTTATTGAATAAAATGTGAAAATCTCAATTATTAAGATTTTTTGATAACGGTATACCGTATGTTTCTTGGCATTTTTGGATGTAGCCTTTTAATACAATGTTTTTACGCTAAACTTTTATTAGTCGATTTCGCCTAGTTTTAGAAATAAGACGTTTTTTTCTTTTGACGAAAACATGCACTTTTAAAAAATTTATTACACATAAACTAAGACAGTTAGAACAAAGTTTTTCTTACTTCTGCAAAGAAGAAAGAACAGGATTCAAAGCTGTAGCAATTTTTTAGTGTTTTGCATTTGTAAAGGTTAATAAATTAAAAAGTTTGTTAAAAGTTAAATAACTTAAAAAAAATAAATGGAACAGCCTATTTTTTATTTTTGCATCTAATAGATTGATAAATTGTCTATCTAAAAAAATAAACTTTTAATGTCTAGAATTGACAAATGAAAAGAAATTTAACATTCAATATTAATTGTAGCAACAATGCTTATCAAAATCTGAGCATTGTTGATACTATGGCAGTCGTAATTCCAACACGGATCACTTATCCGTTGATTTATCCAGAGATTGTAAAAGTCGTTATAAGTACTGAAATTCGATTTTTTTTTTATTTTATTGTAATTTTAAATTACAAATTTTATTTTATTGTAAAAATAAAGAATAATGGATTCAGTTTAACACAAATGTGATTATTAAGTGATCTCTTGTGCAACTGTACACTTTTTGGCTACTGAAACAATAGTAATTATTTTTTTAATGTTTAACGTTAAATATCTTTTTAGTTATTGATTATAAACACCTGAAAGTAAATAATTTTAGAAAGACAATTTAATAATCTTTTGATTGCAAAAACAATAAATAGAGTGTTCCATTTAATTTTTTTAAGTTATTGAACTTTTAACAAACGCCTTCATTTTTTTATCTTTGCAAATGCAACACACTAAAGCTTTATAGCTTGTACCTTCTTCTTATCGGTAGTAAAAAAATATATTTCCAAATGTCTTAGTTTTTGTGTAATAAATTTTCAAAAAGTGCATGTTTTCGTAAAAAAAACCGTCTTATTTTTAAAACTAAGCCAAATCGACCAATAAAAGTTTAGCTTAAAAACATTATCATAAAAATCTACATCCAAAAACGCTAAGAAACATATAGTGTTTTATTTAAAAAAAAACACAAGTTTGTATTGTAACTTATTTTTGAGACACGCTGTATAGTTGAAAATAATTTTAGACGATGATACAATTTTCTTTTAATTTCACCATTTAAAGGTCACTAATGGACTTTTTCAACGCGCTGGGACACCCTGTATAGTTATTAACTTATTAGTTTTATTATAGTCTTTCAAAGGTATTGCTAGAAATACGAGATTGGTAGATTTGAAAAGGAGTTTTATAAATTCTGAAAAAAAGATAGTTTGTGATCTTTGTGAAACCCTTCAAATCCTCGTCTGCTGAATCGACCCACTTGGCCTATTATTATCGCCGGTGTTTAGCACCGTTTCAATGAAACAATAATCGCACCATCTTATTTGGACGAATTAATGGAGTTTCGTGATAGCTGCGCGCTCCATGGAGGATTCATTATAGTTGGAATGTGTCTTTAGAGATAACAACCCCCAGTTCCGGTGTATTCCTCAAACACAACAATGAGGAAACTTGTGCAGTATTAGAGTGAGTTTTTCTTGACGTAATTCTCCTCCATATTGCCGGCGAGAGATGATTTGTGGACATCTAAACAACTCGCTTTTCTATTTCGCGATTCTTTATTTCTTTTAGTGGTCTATTCCATGTCGTCTTCCCGAACTCTGGCTATAAATCAGAGTGGGACGGCGTGTGCTTTAGAGGTCGTTCGTCATTCGCAGGACCGCATAAAATACATTCTTAGGTCGAGTTCGAGGTTCGAAATTTTCAATTATTGTGTCTCAGAGAATGGTTATTTGCTCCAGGGTTGAAAGGCGGACCGAGTTTTGTTATTTTAGTTCGAATTCCTGGGTACGATTCAATAAATGAACTCAAAAACATGGAAAATCACGCTGTGTATTTTGTTCAACACCTCAAAGGTGTGCGCGAAGAGGACATAATTTTTTTTTTCAATTTACTTGTATCCGTGACCGTAGTAAAGTATTAAAAATAAACTTATTAATAGGATGTTTGCTTATTTCTTTAATATAGATTTTAATATAAAATTTTTCCTACAATAAAACTGTTTTTTTCTGTAACCATTAATTCAAAAAATTTGTTATGCAAAGCGTGTTTAAGAGATATTTACAGAAAAGTAAAATCTGACTTTAAGCCGACCAAGAAATTTGTTTAGGAAACACAATGCTATGATTAATATTTTCTTGAAACAATGTCTAATTAAAATTGTTTTAAATATTAATTTTGAAATATTATAACCAACAGTTGCATGTAACATGCAATGTTGCAATTTTTTCAATTGAAATGTTCACAGTGTTGCTGCATATCAACCATCTATTATTTTATAAAAATGTATAAAGCAAATTGTTTCATACAACTGAAAAAACCTAGGGTAATGTTAAAAAATTTGTTTCCGCCGTGATAAATAAGTCAAACGCAATGGGAAAAAGAATAGTTATAAAATAGTTTTTTTAGAACAAGTTTTTTAAGCATACCTACCTATCTCAAAATAAATACATAATTTTAAAATTACAAGAATTAATTATAAAAGAAAAAAAAAGTAAAGCTTTACAAGTGTTATTAAATTAAAAAAAAATAATAGGAATATTCTTACACACAGCACAGATGCTAAAAAAAAATTTAAAATTCTATCTAAATGCCTGAAAGCCTTTGTTTTTTGTCAAACTGACCAAAATTGCTGTTTATTTTTGCTATTTTCTGAAAAAGCTCAGTTTCGTTTTCTCTAATATCACGACATTCCAATTAAATCAGTAGCGACAAACGCCGAGATCGCCGATAACGTCACCCGTTATACATTGTATCGAGACACACAAGCAATTTCGCCCAACAATTACAAAAATAAGCCCTTCTCGAAACTTTGGGTTTATCCCTTTCGTTTCACCGGAAGGCCCCCCAACCCATCCGTTCCTCGAAGAAGTCCAGATTGGCTTGGCTCTCCTCCAAAATGTGAAATTTTTGCGTTTGTAGTGTGTCCGTGGCGCGGAGGTCCACGGACTATAACATATCGATTACTTTCCCTGAGTGGAGCGCCGCCGCCGCCACCCCCGCGCCTGGCATGGCGTCGCATGCAAATCAGCATGGCGGCGGCGGCGGCGGCGACGCGACGGGTTACTACGCGGCCTGCATCACAAAGCCCAGCGCAGGTTGGCAGGATGTCTAGTAGTGCTTTACGGGGTGCCCACACCACAAAACACAATGTTGAAAAATCATCGGATGCGGATGTAATTGGGGAAAATCAAAATATGCTTGGCAGAGTTGGAAACAAAGAGCAGAAAGTTGGGATGGTAACAAATGTGCCCGACCGTTTGCAGATTTGAAATTTAGATTAATTTCAAACAAGGTTTTTTCGCACCTAAACTGACATGAAGACCGGAAAGATGACCCACGTTAACATTTTTTGAATTTACACTTTTCCTGGTGGAAAGCAATATGCGGCCTACATACGAACACATTTCCAGTAAAAATAACGTAAACAATTCAAAAGTTTAGTCCATCTGAAACGCTTAAAATTCAGTTCAGTTTTTTGTAACTCAAACTTGTAATTTTCCAAATTTGATAAATTAATTAATTTTATTCTTTGAAAAAACAGAAAAAATGCAACTTTTTAAATAAGAGTAAGTAAAGCAAGACAAAAAACGAGAGAAATCACAAAAATCTAATAGTGAAACGAAGACAAATAATCTTGTGAATCATTGTTGGAAGAAGAAAAAAACCATAAAGAAAGTCGTTTTTGATTTATTTTGATTTCTCTAATTCTGTTTTAGAACTATATAAAGACATTAAAAGGATCATAAACTGCGTTCTACAAGGCTCATGAAAAAATCAGTTTTATTTTAAGGAAAATACAAAGACAAATAACACAATTTTTGTCGCTAAATCACCCAATGAACAACCAAACAATCAAAATATAACCGCAGCGATAATTAGTTGCAAAATATCTCAAAGAAATTAAGAAATTTGTTTTAAAACCAATCGTCAAAGAGTAAAAATAAGTCGGAACAACACAAAAACAAATTATCAGACTACTTAAAAAAAATGGAACAATAACACTAGTTTACAAATAATAACTTGTTAAATATATCTTTAATCGAATTATTATTTTTATGTTCATTTACCTTTAATTAAACAAAAATACAGGATGTCCGAAAAGACGCGCACTTCCTTAAAAGGGGGTAATCTCTCTGAATACTGAAAAAATGTTAATGTTTAAAAAAATATATTTGTTTAAAAATTTTGACATTTATTTTTGGACATTTGACATTTTTTTATATCTATTTAATGATACTGATGATCTTTTATATGTTTTTTTTTATAATTTTTTATTAAAGGTACAAAAATTTTGTTTCCTCTTCTAATAGCCTGTAGCAAATAAAATTGAAAAAATATTTTTCCAACAGAAATAAATAGAGTAAAAAAATTTAGGTTTTCATAACTTCGAAATTTTAATAGATAGAATTTTTTAAACATTTTTTTTTTGTTGTCTAGTGCACCGCCGAATGATACTCTCACGGAGGTGCGCGACTTTCCGGACTCCCTGTAATTGTTAATTTTTTTATCACGGCAGTTTTTTGTTACGAACGATAATTTTCCTGTTTTCTGAACAAATTTTTTTTTTTTTAATTTATACTGAATTGTTGCACAATTATCACCAGATGGGTCTAAATGGGTCTTAAAATACATTTCATTGACTCACATTTGGATTTCTTTTGTAAAAACTTAGGCAGCATGAGTGACGGAACAAAATCTAGAGTTTTCAAAAATCGGCACAAAAGTTTTGCGGTTAAAAATAGGTTAAGAGATTACCGTTGGATTGTTATAATAAAGAAAACTGATCCAAAAAAATAATAGAAAAAACAAAGTAAAATATCTCTTTTTTTTAATTTGTTGTTTGGCGATTTTTGAATTATTGTTAATTACATATTTCTTATAGAAAATTATAACTTTCAACTAAGGTATAAAAAAAAGTGTAAACTAGTGTAATTTATTATTATTATAAAAATTATGATAATTTTGTAACATAATTTTAAGTCCAGATTTTTAAAAACGTCAAAAAACGCAGTTGCTCGTCATTTCTGAGAAACACTTCAGTATTAAATTTTTCAATAATTGAGTTTGAAACAGTTTTCTCCCTCTTCATTAATGGCTTTCAAAAAAACACAAATGAAAAAAATATTCATCTGTGAAATAAATTCGTTGGGCTTTTTTTTTCAAATCAAGATTGTAATTATTTGGCTTTTACTTAATTCGCTTTTGTAATGTAAATATTTAAAGTGAAAACTTAAAATGTGTGTTTTCCCGATTTATGCGACTTTCTGTTTGGGGTTAATATCATCGCGAGCTTTAGTTCTCTTTCGTTATGATTCGCTAATCTTTTCCGTGCGTCAATTTCCATGCAAACTAACCAAAGTTAATCCCATCAGAGAGTGTGAGTGTGTGTATTCAAAGAGTAATTCATCCAAAGAGGCCACCGCCTGCGTCACCGCACTATCCCGACGCCGTATCTAAATATGTTATAACTTAAACATCAGAAACTAAGTGGGCCTCGCCCGTCGTCCCTGCGGGGACTTCAGAGGTGATCCCTGTGGGTCTACGAGGTGAAGCTCCGTCAAAAGGCTTCTCATTCCGGTCCGACGCCTTGTGCCCCTCCCGTCCTTTGAAGTGCTCGGCCCCCAGGCACGGTTTGAATTTCTCGGTGTTGCTTCAAAGCGTTATGTTGACTGAAAGATGACACCTCTTTAATTCCCAATGAAAATTACTTTTAAATTTTGATAGATGACGAGATAACGAGAGATTTCTGACGAAGGGGAGAGACGTCAATGAGTCGCGAATATTAAACGACGTAATAAGCAAAATACTGAACTTATTTTGACATCGGAAAGGCGGGGGTGTTCTGGGAGAGTAATTAAAAAAGTAGACCACAACTTAATTTGTTTTTTTTCCCACCAAAGAAAGCATTTTTTACGTATTTGCTACTTTTTACTTATACACATCTTACAAATTTTGTATTATCTTCTAGTTCAACTTAAGACTCAACTAAAATTTAGATTAAAAAAAATTGTATCAAATACATTTTTATTTTGCAGACATTAAAATATTTTGTTATTGTAAAAATATTAACTCATACAAAAGTTGTCCCAAAAACGTTGAAAATTTTAACTAATCTTTTTATTGGATAAAAATATCTTCAATTTTTATTAAAATTCTTAAAATATCAATTTTCAAAAAAAGGTCTTAGTTAGAAAATTTTATTACAGTAGATTACCAATAAAAAATAAGTACAGTGAAACTCCGCTATAACGAGTCCCGGTTATAACGAAAAATCGGCTATAACGAGTAAATCGTCTGGTCCCTTGCCGTTTTGTACACTACTCTATGTAAAATTCTCCCTCTATAGCGTTTATAACGAGAGTTTCTAGAAGAAATAAAAATCCTGCGAGTCTCCATTCGTATTGTGTACTAAATTTTTTTTAAATGTAATTTTTGCGTGTTAATGGTCTTATTTGTCTCACTTTCTTAGTTTTGAATAACTTTTCACGCAGAGAACACTTCGTTTTCTGTATCAACATGTCGTCCTCGAAAAGAAAAACATTTTCTATCAAAGAAAAAATATCAATAATAACAGAGTTCGAAAGTGATAAAAAACAAGCTGTAATCTGCAAAGAGAAAAATTTAGCCAATACTACATTAGCATTTTTGTTATTGGGTGCTTCCACCGAACCACGATGTCTTTCATAATAACCTTGTACAATTAGAAAGTCCAAATGAAAAAAAAATAAAAATGCTTCATTACAAAAAACAAACCAAATTACCATTTCTTTTCTCTTTTTTAATATAATAATTTGCATAGTACATGTTTAAACACTTTTATTATCCATGACTGTTTATAGTGAAAATCGGTTATAACGATCAAATACGTTGGCCCCTTGAGTTTTCGTTATAGAGGGGTTCTACTGTATTAGGTTTATCCGAAATTTAAAACCAAAATTGGTACACCCAGGCACTGTTATTTCTATAATATAGAAATATAGAATAATATAGAAATATAATACGAGTACCTATAACAAGACACTAAAGCTGATTTTTTTTCAAATTTGGAGTTTATTTGACTTTGATGTTGAGATGTATATTACGTTTTTTCTAAAGTCGTAACTCTTTAAATTACGTAGAAATTAGGTATACAATTAATTTATATTGCAGACTATTTTGCCAGCTTTGCGGGCAATTTTGTATTTCTTTAGTCTATTTTGTTCATTTTACAGACGATTTTTAAAAAAATTACACTATTTTTAGGCATTAACGTGTTAATAATTTTGAAGAAAAGTGTAGTCTATATTTTTAGACAACACTACATAACACAGCTAATAAAATTTTGGTTGCATTTTTTATTAATACCTAGGTTTTGTGGAATTTAAAAACATTTCTGTTCTCTTGTCAAATCTAGGTTCTCAGCTAGTTTGACTTTTTCGCACTCGTAAACCATTTACTGAGAGACACTCTATCGCCCTTTATCTTTCGACTTTTTATTTGCCTTTTTCATTTAATGCACTTTTAATTAAACTCAGTTCCCATGGACCCCAATAAAGCTCCGATCGGAGTGTCCAGATCAAACATCATAAAGCCACCCGAAAAAACTTTCGCTCTATTTATCAGTGTTTGCAAACAGTGACGTTGCGCATGCAAGGACAAATCCGGCCATTAAGGCGTCAATAATGGCCGAACGTCGGCGTTAAAATACATAAATAACGAGCTGAAGCCAGGGAACGACGCGAGGACATCCTGATAGATAGACTCCGTAAGCTCGCGACAGTTCTACCACACCGATAAAGCTCCGAAACCACCCTCAAAGCTCTCGAAACGAATCGATGCTGCAACCCTTCTTCTGTAAAATTCCGGCTCAGATCGATAGATCTGGTGGTGGATCCGCAGACTTTCAGAAAATTCCCCAAAAATTGGGTGTTTCAGAAATTTTATTAAGGTGGTAGAGCCTGCAAAAATCACCCCTTTAACACGCGAGTTGCAGAAAGCTCCGAAGACGGGTCGGGGGTTGTCGAATGACATGGCCTAACTCTATTTACTCAACAAGCCGGACTGCTTTATTGGCAAGGGCCGGAATGGGACCGGAGTCTAAGGGGCGCATGCGGGGGTACCCACCACACTTAATTAATACGAATTGAAGGCCTAATTTACATCCGAGATGTTCTAATGAACCTACTGTGCTTGCTTACTTTCGCTGCCCTTATTCTACGGCTACCCTTAAAATATATGGGGTCGGAGCGGGTTTGTTCACTTGTTGGTCTGGACTAACCGATCACGGTTCATTAGTTTGCTTATTATGGAGTTGGAGTTAAAACCGACTTTCCAGGTTAAATCTAAGATAAAGTGTAGACTTTTTCCCAGCTAACAAGAATATCATTTAAACCAGTAACAAAAATGTAGTATGTAATATGTAATTTAAGGAGAGTTAAAATTAAATTTATTTCAGATTCGTTTTTTATTGTTTTCGTGTATATTGGCTTTATTTTTAACCACACGAATTTTCAAGTAATCTCGTTTTACTATTAAACAAGCTTGTTAATAGAGTTATTAACACGCTAGGTAGATAAGCAATAAGTCTTATTTTTTTTCAAACAATAATAATTCGGTTAAGGCGAGATTATTTCGATCATAAATTTTACACCAAATAAACATTTTTTTACGTAGATTAAAATCTTGTTAAAAAATGCTATATATCTGGTAAATTTTGTAATTTTTAAAAATCACAACTTTTAAAATATAAAA
>NW_025401068.1:13683338-13692515 GCF_015345945.1 Tribolium madens
ATGCTAAAAAATCTGGAAAATTTTGTAATTTTTAAAGATCATAACTTTTAAAATAGAAAACAATTACGAAAATATTTGTGAGTTAACAAGTATATAGCTTAAAATTGTAAAAATATAAAAAAATAAACTTTATTTTATGACACTTTTTATTATTTTGTTCCTCCACATTTTAATAAATTTTAGGAATATTTTTGCATAATAATCCGAGTAAAAACTCTATACGAGTAGGACACATGCCTGACATGATCCTTGATGGTAGTCACATTTGTTAACTCTTTCATAAATGTAATATTTTGCATAACACAATCATCTAAACTCTATACTCGTAAATACAGGGTGAGCCAGAACTCACGCCCCAGAAAAAAATAACATGTAAGGTAAGACACCAGGAACCAGGAACATAGAAAAAATGTTAAAAAAATTCTATCTATAAAGAAATTGAAGTGATGAGAGTTTAAATTTTGCACTTAGACTTTATTTATTTCTGTTGGAAAAATAATTTTCCAAGTTTTTTTTTTTAATACAGGCTATTAGAAAAGCAAACAAGGAAGCTGTATCTTAAACTGTAACTCTGTTTAATGTGTTGACACACTCTGTATAAAAACAATGCATTTTTTATGTGGCTTCTGTTTTTAAATATATTCGTCTACTTTCAAAAACCTGAAAGCTCAGTGTTAGTATGATGACCATGATGTGCTTCTTACTTTTTCTCGATTCAACATTCTCAGATGGTAAAAATTGAGCCGCGAAAAGATTAAGAAGACACAATCATGAAATAATGTTGAGGAAGTCAGTCGCAATGGTTCAGAATGAAATCAGCAAGTAAAAAAGTGTCTTCGATGTAGTTTTACCCAAATCGGTTGAATCGTAATAACATGTAGCAAAACGTCCGAGCTTTAAGCTTTAATAAATCAGAAACATCCCATCCGATGTAATCGAGGCTGTGCCGTGCCGTGTATACGTGCCGTAGGATTGTCAAACAGAGGTGGAATTCGGTAGTCCGTCAGGGTTTCACCCTCGAATCCATCATATCGATAGTCCGGGTAGGATTCCGGGGGCTCCAGATGGGGCTGAGTCACCCACACGCGGCCACATGTATCGCCCGATACATATTCATGAGTTTCTGCTTTCCCTTTCCATTCCGAGATTTGATACGTATCAGTGTGACCAACTGTACCGCAACCGGCGAAATTTCGCTCAGATGAAAAACTCCATCCAATTCGGACATGAATTAACAATAGTAAAGATGCGTTCCCATGCATTGTTTATTCCGGTCACATGGGTCCTGAGTTGACGTATCGGCTGGACCATTGTCGTTAACTTGAACGGCTCAAAAAAGTCGTCTCTGATCGGCGTTGGTTGTGGTCCTCATAAAACAATCCTCGACCACGTACGAAAACCGCTATCTGCATCTCTCATCACTCCAGACAAAGACTACCATCACAAAAAACTATGAATTACAAAGCACGGCGATGTGCCGTTACCATGGACCAGCAAAAACCAACCGAATTATACCAAAGACAATGCTTTACACGTGGGGAGACTCGCAATTACTCAACTGTGTCTTATGAGAAGCTAATGTTGCAAAAATTTTACACGACGACCAGTTTTGAAGCTGGCTTATTAAGCAAATACGAACAAAAATCTTAATTGGGTGCTCTACTCATTTCATGGATGCACACCTTTGAAGTAAACTAACACAACTACTTCGCTAAGTAGATAAGCCAAGTGTCTTCAGCAACACACTAGTTAGGAGTTGCTATAGACTTGGCAACTTTGATCTAAAGGTGTTAGTTTGTGAGGTGTGTTAAGTCCAACTAAATAAAAAATGCCAAAATTGATCAAGGGTTAAACTAAAAGCAAAGGGAAACCTTTCCCATCTTTTGATTTTTATATGTATATTATGCCCGAAGAAGAAAAAAACTTATTTTCTAATAAAAAAACTACATAATAAAATTACAAATTTCACTAGGCGACCATAATTTCACTTATAGTGGTAAAAATAAAAAACCTCCAACATATTTATTTTTATTTTTTTTTAATTAACATTAACCCAGGGCATTATTATGAGAAATAAATTAAAATTTCATTTTTTACTACTGATTTGTAATAACAAATCAATCTATTTTTCATTTAAGCAAGTAAGAAAATCAATCCTAAAATAAAAATTGCCTTAAAATAAGTGATACAAAAATCCAAAAAGGAATTTTCCTAGGACCTCAAATCTGAAAAGTGATCCATAATGAAGTTTTTGAGCGAAAATGTAACTGTTTGAAATTGTTTTAAGAGTGTAGTCCACAGATTTTTTGGCAATAATAGAAATAAAAATTATTCTATATTTAACTACTATTGGAAAATTGTAAACCACCTGGCTAACGAATGTCTATAAAAGTGTATTTTTCGATTCGATTTCTTTCTACAAAACTTAAGGACTGTAAGTGATAAAAAGCGTTTTCGTCAAGATATCAGTGCCATGGAGAAAAGATATCAAAGTATACAGCATGTTCCGTTTTTATTGTTACAAATTTAAACAAGTGATAAAATGTTCAATTTTAAGATAAAAATCTCCTATGAACATGTATTGAAAAATTTTATACAGAGTCGCAAAAAAGTATGTATACAGTTAAATATTATAAAAACTATTTATCAAAAAAAAATTTGGTATATGCTTAAAAGTATTTGAATTTTATTGCCTCAAATGTTTATTAAACTTCTATTTTCATTTGTTCTGGCGATATAAGACTAACTTGACTTTTTTTTTAATGTCAAGAAGAGTCAAATTTAATAATTTTAAGAAGAGCATTTTTATCTGAGTACTGAGATGTAACACATGCATACCTTATTTTTTTTAAACAATATCGAAGTAATTAAATTTTCAAAAATGTTAGAAATGTTGTCTTTATCCGCTCGTTAGCTCTTTGCCGCCTGAACTTTGACCAGAAAATGGGAAAACTGTTTTCCAAATTTCAACGTGCTTTGCTAAACCGTTCTGAAAATATTTAGCTTTTTAGCGACTCTGTATAGATTTTTTCCAATATTTCAGAAACCATTGTAGATAAAATTACAAAATTTAGTACAACTAATAACCTCTATACACCTAAACGAATTCAAAGATAAAATGTCGAAATTTTTACTCAGAAAGTACCCAAACTATTTTGGTTGTTAGTTCATGCCACTTTTAGCCATAAAATTCTAAATGTCATAGTTTTTTACAAAAAGATATCTCTTGCGTTTTTTCAATATAACTCACTGTTTTTGAGTTCACTTTCCAATTTATTATCTTACAGACCATAAAAATAATAAAAAATAAAAATTAAATTCGTCTTACCGTTTAAGGCGCCCGTGATAAAAATTTTGACAATTGATCTTTGGATGCATTCAGACGTTTATCAGTTGTAATTTTATCTATTCTGCAATAGTGGGAAAACCCCATTGAAAAACGCATCTTTTTCAGGGGGGTAGAGCTCGCTTACATAACACTTTTTGATACTTGTTTATAGGAAACTTTTGCCTTAAAATTGAATATTGTATCACCTGTTTAAATTTGAAACAATAAAAACAACCTGTATAGGGGTTTCGACAATGATGGGGAAATTATGCAGGTTTTTGCAGAAGAAAGACTCCTCATAAAATTCAAAAACTAAATTCTTGAAAATATTTGTTTGTTAAATTTGTGTTCAATTTATTATCTAGTGTTCCATTTTGTGTAGTTTAAAATTAAAAGTAAATACACTTATTACACTTTCTTTAATTTAGTCTATATTGTGAACATGAGTGATTACTTCGACCACTCTTTAAAATGAAAACAAAAATAACAAAAAATGTCGCTTAGTGTTTTTATTCAAAAACTAATAAGTACAAGTAATGGTAAGCAAGTTACTGATAAATTATTTTCCTCTGGGTTTGGGGCTGTTTTATTCGCCTTATTTAATTTTGTGCATTCTTGTCGTCGAAACCATCAGCACATTTCTCTGGGAGAAGTTCATCATCGAGTTCTGACGGTTCGATAATTGCAAATAGATTCGCTACAAGTCCAAGTGTCGCCGTCGACTTGTTTCGATGATTAAGCCCCCCGCACATAACTCAGGGCGATGACGCGAGAGGGTTAACGCAGATTAAATGATTATGAAGTAGATACGGACCATTTGTCATGCTGTCTGCTCGTCTAAAAGGGCAGAACGCGTCGATGGCGGCTCTATTCCCGAACTAATAATCACATACCTAAAGGGGTTGGTTCGAGTTATGACCATACCTTATAACCCGTTAATTAAGATTCAGTCGGAGACTGAGAAGACGTCTCCGTGTGTCGTAATTTACGATCGGCTTTGCCGTGGACATGTGCTTAGTTGAATCAATCAGTTGTCGGGAGGTCTTCAGCCCCCCGCGAGCTAGATTCCAGGAGACCGGACAAGCTTAATTGGGATTTACATTTGCCCGAGCTCGTTCCTTTGCTTGCCAAGACGGATGGCTTTCTCTTCGGAACGGAACGGTGAAACGAGACCGTCAATGTTGATGAGGACCGTCAACCAACTACATTACAATCTACTCACTTTAATCACACACAGGCATAACACGGATTTTAATTAATGAACTTTTTCCACAGATAGGATTCTCTATTAAATAGGTACATTACGTCCAATTTATTACTTATTTCGACTCATTACGAGTATACTATTTGTGTTTCACAAGTGGGAAATACCGACTGAGAAAGAATGCTTTAAATTTTGTTTTTACAAGTTTCTTTAAATTTAAATTTTAAAAGGTCTTTTATGTAATTTTAGGATGTGTTTAATTTTATTAAACTAAAGATATTTATTTTGTACTCAATGTTAAAGAGTGCTTTTATCAGCTAATTTTAGTACATAAAGTAGTCTTTTATCGTCTAGTGAAATAAAGTAATTTTTATCTACTGTTTATATTTTATCAACTAATTTCAGTAGATAAAGAAGTCTTTTATCGCCTAGTAAAATAAAGTAATTTTTATCTACTGTTTATATTTAAAAAATTCTGGTAGGTGGGTACAAAATAAAAGGAAATATTACCTATACACTACGATAAAGATTGTTTATCTACTCGTGAAAAAAGTCCACTCGTGATTTCGTCACTCGTAAACTTAAGGTTTTCACTCGTAGATAAACAACTTCTTCATCGTCTGGTATAATAAAAATAAATATTGTTTTTTTTATTAAAAACCTTATACATTCCTACTTATCTCGTTTGTTACGGATTAGTTAGCAAAAAAAAAACATAAAAACATTATAAAATAGTAATAGCTTCTCTATCTCTTACTGAAGTACTCTCGATATTTGAGGAACAGACTTTTTAAAGCAGTTTGTCCAAATTTGCATTTTTGCAAGAGAAAACAAAAACTCTCCTTCTTTTCAGAAATAATTTTAATTTTTTATGTCAGTGACAATAAACGTGAAAAAGTATGTACAAACTGGACACAATTGAACACAAATTTTACGGCTGGAGTAGTTAGGCATTTTACAAAAAAACTTTGAAAACCTTTATCTCAATTCATAAAAACATGGACAAACTGCATTTTGAAAGTCTGCTACTCATTTGTAGAGTGGCGAACAAATAATTGCGTACATAAGTTTTTCAACGTGTAATTTTTTTGAAGTATCAAGTTATACTCTCGTTTTGTTCTCTTTTTTTCGTTACTCTTAAGATTGTGTTTTTGTTTAAATTGTATAATCTGTATTTGTTCTTATGCTATAGTCCTCTTTCAATTTTGACAGTGTAAGAATTTTTTCGTTTTCAGTAAGTTTTAGCACTTTTACTATTTGACACTGACAAACTTTAATCCAAGAAAAAAAAAATGTACACGATTTTATTGTCCTCTACATATTTCTTTCAACAATTTTAAAAAATTGTTTTTTTTTAGACCCATCCTGATCAACTACAGCAAACTATATTTTCACAATTTTTCTCTTTTCAGTTCAAATTTTCAATTTTAATGAACTTTTCCCAATCTAAGCTACAAGAAAATAATTCGAAATTTGATGACATTTTTTGGTTTTGCATGAGTAATACCTAGTTATTTGTAATACAAAGACGAAAAGTTTTCTTCCCATAAGTGAAAATTGCTGCCCAAAACTTGACGAAAACAAATGACTTTCCTCCACTCATATAATTTTTTCTACGAACCAGCAAGAAAAACTTTAAAAACAATTTTTTTTCCTATCCCGGTATCACTATTAAATCTAGCAGCAATTTTTTTCGTTTCTACAAGAGAGGTAAAAAGAGATAAAATTTTTACTTTTCTGAAACTGGGGTCGAAAAACTCACTTTTTCTCGAGATCGTAAGTAAATTAGATGTCTTCCATTTATCTATAAATTCTGTTAGCATGTTTTCTGTTTTATATACATACAGAGTGTTTCACGTAATTTTACGAGGTCTGCGCCTGTAAGATGCAATCAATAATACAAATTCCGATACGAACTCGATTACAAATTTTGAAAAATTGGATAATCTTCTCTAGTTTGTTCACCCTTTCAAAAATTACAACGTTTTTAGTTAGTTAGTAATTAAGATAGATAAACTACAATCATATTCATGCCGCCTCTTGATAGAACAAATAATAATTGTTTCTGAAAAACTGCAGTTTATGACTATTAATGAAACAGTGATTAGTTTGACAACTACTGTCATGGGTTTCTATAAAAATTTCGAAATTATGAGGGTTTAAAGTTTACACTTTGACTCTATTTATTTCTGTTGGAAAAATAATTTTCCAAGTTTTTTTGCTTAGGCTATTAAAAGAGGAAACAAGGAAGCTGTATCCTAAATTGTAACTCTGTTCAATGTTATTTGTGGCTTTTATTGGCAAAATCTTTGTCCCTTTACTAAATAATTGTAAAAAAACATATACAAGATCATCAGTATCCTTAAATAGATATATAATTTTTTAAACATTTTTTTCATGTTTCTGGTATCTTACCTTACTTGAAAATTTTCTCTGGGGCGCGAGTTCTGGCGCACCCTGTATAAAAAAACACTAAGAAATAAATAAGAAAAATTTTTATTTTGTGAAATAGCAAATGTTACATCAAATTAATTATTATCCGTTTAATTAATTAATAATTTCTGTTTAATAATATAATATCTGATGATTTTTAAAGCAAGACTAAAAATGTTTTTCAAGAGTGTTCGTCTTATTTTGCTGTAGCATTACGACTAGAATTATCGACTTTTAGTGAAATTAACAAACTGCTACATTTCTGAAACATTCCAGCTTAACAAATTATGATCCTCGCTATGTGTCTCAATTCACCAGCTAAAGCTTTTTAATGCATTTAATATTTCCACAGGCCCCTTTCGCCATCCCCACCTCTGTTTTATCTCCGAAATACTCCACCCGAAACTCCTTTAATATCAAACGCAAAACGTCCGCCTCAGGTTCCGTCCAAGGTTTTTGTAGTGCACGAGTCTGTTGCTATAGTGAATCCGGGAACAGTGTCACCGGAGTTGAAACCGGAACGTGCTCGGACTTTTAATTAGATGCGCCGCACAATCGATACCGGGACTCACCCGAACTCAAGACATACTATCGATTCACGACTATGTTATACATCCACAGCTAAGACCGGCGAACCCAATCAAAACTTCTACATTACTTAATCCTCGATATACGTCCTCATCACGAAATCGGACAATTTCGATAACCGATCTCCCGCAGGAAAGCCTCACGTGACGGCGGCGACGGACTGTAGTAGAAATTTTTATTCGAACCGTGGACTTTTCATTTAACCCATATGTTTAGACGTTGAGGAAAAGTTCATTCACTTTCCCCCTATTGAATAATTCATATATCGATCTACCTCAGTCTGACCTTTCTGCTTTCCTCATATTAAGTAGCGAGGAGCTTTTGGGCTGCAATTCAAGGTCACAATGTGCGAGTACTACAAGCACAAATCACACTCATTGCATGGAAACTACAATGAACGTCAGCTTGGAGCGTCTTGACTAATTTAATGTTTACATTCCATCATTCAAAACTGTAGACTCTATCTTCAGTTTAAGGTCAATTCCCAATGTATAATTTAGTTGTTTATTAAAATTGATACGAAAAAAATACATACATAATAAAAAAACGTTACATCAAAAAGAACCAAAAGTCATTTCAAATTAATATGGGCCGTCAACGTCAAAACTACTAAAAAGTCATTCTGCAAAAAGTTTAAAATTCATTTGTTCAGCAAATTAATTTTAATTTGAATTTTTATGTTTACTAAAATTTTTAAATTTTTTTTAATTATACAAACAATACGAGTATACTTTAAATTAAAAATAAAAGTTTTGGCTTGAAGAAGAGCTTTCTTTTATTAAAAATAAGAAAACCAAAAAAATAATTAGAAGTAGTACTTCTTACAAATCTTAATTTAAAAAAAAAGACAATAGAGCAAACACAAAAAATAACAAAAATCTGAATTATACCATAATGTATCAAAAACAAAGTAATTATAAAACTAGAATCAATTTAATCAAATAAAAATAAAACAGTAAAAACAAGCTAAACATAGAAAAAAAATTAAAAAAAAAACGAAATTATGCAGGTAAAAAAATAAAAGCAAAAAACAAAAACACGTTATATGAAAAAAAGTACACAAACACAAAAATACAAAGTATTTTTTTTATTTTGAAATTGAGCTCATTTTTTACAAAGTTCGGGTTCAGACAGAAATAAAACGTTGAGTAAGAACAATTTCAAAATTTGTCTTTCAGCCATCCTTCAAATTTTTGATTTTTTTCTAACAAGTTTAGTAATTATAAAACTAGAATCAATTTAATGAATTGAAAATAAAACAGTAAAAACAAGCTAAATATAGAAGAAAAAATTACAAAATTATAAATGCAGGTTAAAAAAAACAAAAAAACACATTATATGAAAAAAAAGGACGCAAACACAAAAATACACAGTATTTTRCTTATTTTGAAATTGAGCTCATTTTTTACAAAGTTCGGGTTCAGAGAGAAACAAAACGTTGAGTAAGAACACTTACAAAATTTATCTTTTACCCATAATTTAAATTTTTTATTTTTCTAACAATTTTAGTAATTATAAAACTAGAATCAATTTAATTAATTGAAAATAAAACAGTAAAAACAAGCTAAATATAGAAGAAAAAATTTAAAATTATAAATGCAGGTAAAAAACAAAACAAAAAAAA
>NW_025401068.1:13692623-13695893 GCF_015345945.1 Tribolium madens
ATTTAATTAATTGAAAATAAAACAGTAAAAACAAGCTAAATATAGAAGAAAAAATTTAAAATTATAAATGCAGGTAAAAAACAAAACAAAAAAAACATTTGAAAAAAGTACACAAACACGAAAATACACAGTATTTTCCTTATTTTGAAATTGAGCTCATTTTTTACAAAGTTCAGGTTCAGAGAGAAACTAAACGTTGAAGAACACTTCTTGGAAAATTTTGCTCTTAACCATCATGCAAATTTTTGTTTTTTTCTAACAGTTTTAGTAATTATTAAACTAGAATCAATTTAATCAATTGAAAATAAAACAGTGAAAGCAAGCTAAATATAGAAGAAAAAATTACGAAATTATAAATGCAGGTAAAAAAACAAAACAAAAAAACACATATGAAAAAAAAAGTACGCAAACTCAAAAATACACAGTATTTTCCTTATTTTGAAATTGAGCTCATTTTTTACAAAGTTCAGGTTTAGAGAGAAACAAAACGTTGAGTAAGAACACTTCTTAGAAAATTCTGCTTTTAATCACGCAAATTTTTTATTTTTTCTAAAAATTTTAGTAATTATAAAATCTTTATATACTTATTTATAGTTTCTACTAATTACGCCATATAAAATAACCATATTTTTTTTTTTATTTATTTGTGTAGCTTTTGACAAAATCTAATTGAGCAAAAGCATAAAAATTAAAAACAATTACGACAAAATTAAAATTGAAAAATTCCAAGAAATTCTAACAAAATTTAACCTACTTACCAAGAAACTCGTAGCTGTAATAAAGAGAAAAAGGTTGGAACATAAGAAATTTAGATGTCTTAAATTTAAATTAGTTATCTACTGGTGTTTGGTATCAAAAGTAATTCTAAAAATGATACAAATCTTTGAACTAGATATTTCTACAAATTTTGTAAAACATGTAAAATTGAGTGATGGTGAATAAAAACAGGACTCTTCTTTTTATTGGAAGTGTAAATGTCCTTTCAGTGGTTCTATTTGGTGTTGTTCCAAATAATCTTGTATGAATTAGGTTTCGGTGTAATTATAGAACAGTGTAAAAGTGTCCTTTGTGTGTGTAGCCCTCGCTTGCGTTTCTCGATCTGCACCCACCATTAGCGGATATTAAAGGGGTGGTGGCATTGGAGGGTGGCCTCCGCAAATAACGATCCGAGACTCGTCCTGGAAGGATAAAGCGCGCGCGCTCCTTCCTTTCCAGGTGACGCGATCAGGTGACGTGGACAGGCGCAGTTGGCCTTGGTGGGTGCATCGGCCCTATCTGCCTTGCAAATGAGTTCTTATTTATGGGATTTATGAACTTCAAAGCGTGCATTTCCGGTCTGAAGCCGGATTTTTCCGGGATAATCTCGACCATCTTGATTCGGTGCTAATGTTTAAAGGCCGTTCGCAGATAGTAAAGGACGGACCCTTGGCGGGGTCTTAGCAGGGCTAACTGCCTTCTAATCTGCCACGTTAAACGTCCACAATGGGAAGATTATTATACCCTTCCGGTTGTGCTGCAGGATCCGGAGTATTACTGTTTCACTAACTTAAATCTCTCATTGTCGGGGTGGAAAATGAGGATGAGGAGTGATAAGGAGTTACTAATTGAGGGAAAAATGGTTGTGTGGTGTGTGTTTGAGGTTACGCCATCTGGGGAAGATTTTTAACCAGAGCTCGGGATCGTGCACATGAATAATAATTCTTGAATCGGTTTGCATTCGACATGAAAAACGGTTTGCATAATAGTTTACAGACGCGAGGCGACAACTACTGTTTTAATTCGACCGTAATCTAGTTTAATTGCTGGAAAATTGCAACGATTGAAGAATAAAAATCACAAAAGCAGGATTTCTATGCAAACAGTTCGATTTTATGAGTTCGTATCTCGCGGATACTTTCAGCGAAATGTCGAAAGTATTCTGATGACAGCATCATTGAAATTTTTGCAACATGTATACACCCAGAAGCAATATAAATGTCTATACTATTACATAATCTCGTTCTTTAAATTGCATGTCATGAAAAATTCCTTTTATTCTGTTAGATAAGCTCAATACTTTATTGATTACCGAATCAACCAAATACTTTTTCATTTCAAAACTGTACTCTATCTACTTTTGTGAACTTTTAAATCAAAAAATTTTCTCACAAGAAAAAATACTCAAATACATAACTAAAAAAAAATAATAGTAAGAAAATTGTAAAATATTTAGTAAGAAAAACATTTGCAGCAGTTAACTTTAGTTTAAATTACTAATATACGTAATAAAAAAAAATAATAAGTCTTAAGAAAATTAGAAAAATTAAAATTTTATTGTTGGCTTTTGCAAAGCATAATAAGAATCCCTTCGTGCTGCAGCTTTTGTGGTGGGTTGCCTACAACGTCCACCAAGTTCTGCTTTCATGCAGTCTGAAAAAGCTTCACAAAGAAACAAATAAGATTGTTCTTGTAATGCTTTAGCTTTAATTATTGTTGAAAGAAAAGTCTATTTTCATACTTAAATTGCCATCATATCATTCGCTTTTTTTTTAATTTTACTGTTTGGTATTTTGGTAAAATGTTGTGAAATGTATTTTATTTTAAATGCACATTCATTTCCATTTGTCTTAAACTTCCGTTTATCACTGTTTAACAGATATTATAAGCGTTCGTTTTTTTTTAGATTTGTTATAAATTCTCCTCTAGTTCGTTATCAGTGGTAATTTGTCTGTTTTCCGTTTGTTACAATGGCGTAGTGTCTTCGGTATTTACGGTGGCGTTATCCGTGGTGTTTTTATCAGATTCGGCGTCACATTGCGCCACATTCAGGATCGCAACTGTACAAAAATAGGAGGCACAATGAGCAGAGCTGGGTTGCGGCAATCAATACAAGGTGAAGACGGCCCCTGAATGCTAAACAACTGCCGACGTCGACGTTGCTACCGCCACGAAAATTCACCATCACTGCCGTCCTGGGGGCAGGCAGACCGACTGCAGTATTCCCCTTGAAGCTGGACGGTAAAATAGTTCGTGCTTGAAATTTATAGAAAATGCACTTAAATACTTCAACGGAAAATCGACGGTTGCACGTACGGGGTGTTTGGGGGCGGCAGGGACAACTGGGGATTGTTCGATATGTACGATATGTACCAGGTGAATAAAAAGTATGGAACAAAACGTTTTTTGCTTAAACTATTTATTTTTTGGAAAAACTAATTAGTCAGTAGTAATAGGTATAAAAATGTGATGTCTTATTAAGAATAAAATTTTTCAAAATTTTTTGTTTGTTTT
>NW_025401068.1:13696063-13712652 GCF_015345945.1 Tribolium madens
TTCTACAATTTTTTTTTATTTCTTTAAATATCAACTCACTATAAAACCAGTTTTCTCATAAAGGTTATGATCTAAAGATTACAACTACATATTTACTTTATATTTAATTTTTTCAATTTTTTTTTACATAAATTGCAATTTCGACAAATAAATCGCCTAATTTATAATAAAAAAAAGCAAATCGTTCCATACTTTGTATTCACCCTGTATATAAAATATTACAATAATACCATTAGAAAATTTGATAATTGTCTTTCTAAAAACAAAAATAATTTCTTTTATTGCCTTATGTTCACAAAATGTAGATAGTAACAGTAAAGTAATATACGAACAGAAGTTAATCTATAGCAGTATCACCAAAAGCTTATAGATAAAGTTACTATAGTACAAAAAAAAAGATGAAAAAAAATTAAACTACCTGCAAATTAACGATTTTTCAAATTTTTTGTAGGTAATTCCGATACCTAAATGACACAAAAATGTTGTTTACATAAATTTTAAAATAAGGTATTTATTTGGTATAATCACGAAAAAATGTAAGCTTTGGTATCCTGAAAATTTTCTTCACTTTACTGAAAAATCTACTTTCTTAGAAGCAATCTTGTAAAAGACAAAAACCAAACAAATGTTTAGAATAAGTATTATAAACAAAAGTAAAGACAATTATTGTCAATATTTTTTCAAGTAAAATCAAAAAATATTTTATCTAAAAACGTCCCGTAAGTGACCACTTTTGTGACTAAGTGTCACAAATAAAAGATTTTTCTTTTAGTCATGGCGCTTAACCGTTTTTACTTTTACCATGACATTCACCAACGTTGCTTTCTTCTTGTCTCTTTTGCTGCTTTAGCAATTTCTGGAGATGTGTGCATTGTAGATCATTAGTACTCGACATTTTGCCCTACTAACTGCACTAGGGCAATTAATAAACACTTTCAAAAATCTCAACACAAATTCCGATACTAACGCGAGATGTTTGTTTATAAGCGTTGTTATGATTTCTTCGCAAAGCGTCCTAATTACTTTGTTCACTTACTTGCTAATTATAATGTTGCTTTTTACTTTCAATCTGAATACATTTGCGGATAAAATAGTATGTTATTTAGGATAAAAGTGAGTTTCTGTGGCTCAACTGAATTATTTACCCCACTATGAAATAAACTATCAATTTTACTTCTAATAACCTGAAATACTACTTAGGACAAAAAAAATATTAAAAGAAATAGAAAATGTAAAAGTTTACCGTTACTAGGTGACCAAGAATGACTGACTGAGTTATCAACGTATTTATTAAATTAAAACATTTTTGATAAAAAATAAAGTAATATCAAGTATGCAGCAAAATTAAATAATAGTTTCAATAAATTTTGAAAATATAACAAATCTCTTATTTGGTGGTACTTAGATATTGCGAATCATACTTACTAGGACTTAGCTTTTGTCTTATTTTCGATTTTTTTTCTAGAAAACTAAAAAAAGCTTTACTTTATTTTACAAAAGGGAATCTTAGCTATTTTTAGCTATGCTGCGGCGCAAGTATGGAATCAGGAAGTCGCCATGTGTCTTGTTCGGCACTCCTTTCGGGCAATGTTTGCAAATTTCATTTGTGTTTGTATAAAAAGTGAGTCAGCCACCCTTGAAGGAAGGTTTGCGGTGTATAGGATTTATATTGGATGTTTCAGTTGAATATGTGGTGTTAGAGACATCGGCACCGGGTGCCCGCCTCGGAGACCCTTGTCATGGAAATGATGCCTCGGAGCTACGAGCTCACTTAACTAGAGTATTGTCAAACCCCAACCGGCGCTCCAACTCGGAAAATCCGCAATATACACATGCAGACTCGGAAAATGCCCAATAAAAAGAGCTTTCTTCCGGAATCTGGAAGAGGTGGACGCGAATTCGGAGCATGGTCGCCAATAAAAAATTTATTGTCTCTTCGACTATGTCTAATTTCGAAAAATTCAACTTCGTTAAGGTTTTTATCGTCGACGTGACAGCTGTCAGCCACAATGTAGTGGTTTGAAGTCAAAAATCCCCTACCAATTTATAATTCCCTATTGTGGGGAGGCTCCGACTGCCGCCACGTTTTCACCCCCTTGTCGATGATGAGATCGCGGCCCGATATTAAGCCGACTGATTGTCTAATTGCACGTTTCGACGGAACAATTTATAAAATGCGAGCGTTGGGACAGGACATTTATTCGAAATACTTTCCAGATGCATTTATAATGCTGTTCGACATGATGGATTCCAGGTTCGTGATGGAAATTGGAAAGAACTGATTTTTATGCTTTTGTTCGGTTGTAGCAACACACATATCCGAAAAATGTAACACTTCAAAGAGTTGAATCGATTGAAACACTACTGTGTTCGGTTGGTAAACCTGCCTAGATAAGAGATTCAAAAAGACAATAAATCGTAAATGCACCTGATTTATGTTTTACACTATTTTTATCACTTACTCCATTCAGAGCAAACGGGAAATCGAACATTGTTCCTCGGTATTATACTGCTTACTAGGAAAACAACATGCAATGTTTTTTTTTACTTTTGCAACCCTAGCGAGTGCTCTAATTATCAATTATTATTAATCATTTATTTGCAAAACTTGACAAAATTTTGACTTTGATCTACGACTGCTCGTCTAAGATGATAAAACGTAAGTTACTGGAATCCACATATCCACTTTTGATGATATAAGGCAATTTATTAACTCTAAATACTGAGCATAACTTCGTTAAATTTTACAGGCCTGATGTATGTCATGCTATCTATTATGAGATCTTTAGACTAAAAACCTGTTAAAAAAGTGCAAAAAGTTTTTTCAATAAAAACCTAAAAAGGCTTAGTTGAGATAATAAAACTGTCTATACAGGGTCTTCCAATGAGTGGTAAAGTCCATTATTTACCTTTAAATCTTAAAATTATAAAAAAATTACATAGAAAATTGATAAATATTACTAAACTAGTGCATCGCCTGCATTCATTTGCAAAAATTGCCGAAATTTTGACTTTGATCTACGACTGCTCGTCTAAGATGCTAAAACGTAACTCATTTGAGTTACATTTCAATAAATTTTATTAAAACAAATATGCTTCTATAAAAACGTTCTTTGTAAACGTTGATAACAATAACATTTTTTCACGGAGAAGAGTGGCTATGCCCTAGCCCTCAATAATTTCGACAAAACATTTTCGAATCCAATAGATTTTTTTCAAAAAACCCGATGTGGTTAATTGATTTTCAAGAAAATAATTTAAGACGTAATAAAAATGACAAACAAAAAATTAGTAATTTTTCTATTCTACTTGTTATGTAAATAAATAACTATTAAAATCAGAATTGCTATACCAAAAACTGGCTTTACAAATGCCTCCATTGTAGACGAGAAATTCTCGATTTCTGTACCTATTAATTAGTCTTAGGCTTTGCAAGTCAAAATTGTTCAAAATTCTTGCTTTGATTCTTGTGTTTTACTATTCAACTTAAAATTTTTGCTTCAAAACTTAAAATATTGATTTTTAAATTAATTCAAATTTGCATTCAAAAGCCAGGAATTTTTACTTTCAATTTTAAAATCGATTTCTAACACAAAATCCTGTATTAAAAGTTAATTAAAATTCCGTTTGTAATGTGTATTATATGAAAAAATAATATACATATTTTTCCCACGACTCTAACAGAAAGCATAAGTTTTTTTTTCTATCTTAATTTCAGAAAGGAAAGTGGTCAATTACCTCCTAAACTAGTAAACATTTTACCTCCCTCATCTGTCAAAATTACAATAAAAATATAATTATATAACCTATTAGGGAGGTTCAAATTTTACCTTCCCTTTATAAACGGAAAAACATGCTGCAAGATTTAATGACAAAATTGGGATGTTAAGAAAAATTGTTAGTTTTAATGTTTTGTATGTATTACATTGGAGGAAAGTGTCTTTTTCTCCTTGGGTGGTTATTACTCTCGACCAGTCTCGGGAAGTAACTTTCACCTGTGGGAGGAAAAGATACACTTTTCTTCCTTGTATACAAATAACTATATTTTTATCTTTAGAAACACTTCTTTTTTTATTTTTGTATACATAGAAGTGAACTTAATCTTCGAGACCTCAGAAATCTATGTTTTTGTAGGCTTATTCTGGATGATTAGCATCACATCAGTGTTAAACTTGTTAAATATGAAAAAAATATGCTTCATTTTTTTCCTATTGTGAGCATTTTGTTTCATTGTTTTGCATGTAGGACTTTGTTGATTTTTATTGTTTTTTTTATGTGGTCATAATTAAATTTTAAACTGAAGCATTTACAAACTCTAAAGAATCAGTTGGTGCAATTTTTTGTCCTATACTTTGCTTCATTAAATAAATAGTTTGAAATCTGTAAAGTTGAATTAGGCAAAAGTTCCGCGCCATAAGTGTGAGAGTAAAGATAAAACGTGACCCAATTTTGGGCGGGCAATTTAAATCCTAAAACGTGCCGCACATAAATACGACAAAACGTATCGTAAAAAAACCGAACCACTCTTGAATATTCATCGAAATTTCATTGCTGCCGCAATTAAGAAGTTGTAAATAATTATTCTCCCATTACATTACTGTAAAATATCGCGGCCACCTTATCACAATTTAATCTCCAGCTGACGTCGGCGGCCATAACTCACCCTCAACATTAATAAATATTTTGACAGTTTTTATGTGGCATTTAATATAATATAAAAAAAAACTCATGCAAATCCTTTTATGGCTTAGCACACGAACAGCGAGTGCCCCAATGAAACAAACACAGAGTATGCATTTTTCATTCGTACCTATCCACGTGGTTCCCCCACCACTTATCGGTTCTGAAATCGGCGGGCATGGAATCCTGCGGGCTTTCAGCTCGAGCTTTCCTGCCACTAATCGGTGCACCACACAACCGTGATTTTGAGTTTTTGGTGAATTTGAGCTTTGTTGGAAGCTCGACTTGACTCCACGGCTGACTTGAGAACACTGGATATATGGTAACTACAATGGCTTCCCTCGCCCCGCTGAATTTCTCTCGAACACGAGACAGCGTTTGCATGTTAACGTAATCGCGTTGTCTCTGTTTGTCTTGTTTGTGGCCGATGTACGCTCGCCTCTCTCCTACATACAAAATGACTACTTTCTATGCAAAAGTATGAATGAGATACGCGCCACGGGTACGTATACATGCCATGTGCCCGGGAATAGACGAGACGAAGAGAAAGGCATTGGGGTTTCTGACACACTCTTCGACGAGAAGTTTCACTAGACGATAAAAGACTACTTTATCTACTGAAATTAGTATAAAATATAAACAGTAGATAAAAATTACTTTATTTCACTAGACGATAAAAAACTACTTCATCTACTGAAATTTGTTGATAAAAGCACTCTTTAACACTGAGTACAAAATAAAAAAAAAATGGCACTGCTTCACTTGTGGCACTTCAAATAAAAGTTATATAAACAGTTTATTGGAAACTTTTTATCAAAATTGAATCAGACCATCCATTCATGAGACACAGGATGTTCTAATAAAAACAAACCATCTTAATTTTGTTTTTAAGAGGACATTTTTTGACGCCATTTTTTATAAAGCTTCTTTCAAAATGAAATGATTTTTATTCATTTATAAAATATCGTCAAAAAAAAATCTTTCAGCAGTGTTTCTCCTCTTTATCGCTCAATAAAGAAACAAAAAAAAGTTTGTCACAGCTCTGATAATAATTATAACAACATGAGTAAGTTTCTTGTAATTTATTTTAATAGTTTTTATTAGAAGTAATTACTAATTAGAAACATTATCTTTTACGGATATCTTATAAATAATTAACCCCATTTAACTTTAGAAAAAGGATTCAAAGAACATTTTAAGTGAGTCGGTGTCATTTGAGATTATAGAATTAAGGTGAGGGAAGTTCAAGAGTTAAAGGGGGTGCTTTTAAAATTACGTCAAAAAATGTCCCTTTTAAAAACAAAATTAACCTGTTTTGGTTTTTTTTTCTAGGGTGGTTCTTTTTTTTTAGAACATCCTGTATCTCATGAATAGATAGTATGATTTAATTTTGGAAAAAGTCTTGCTTTCATTTAATGTACCACAAGTGGGGTAGTGCCATCTAAATTTTTAAAGTTAGGGTGCGTGGAGGCTAGGGGGTTAATAGGAGTGCTTTAAAAATTATGTCAAAAAATGTTTCCCTCGGAAACAAAATTGACCTGTTTTGGGGTCTTTTTAGTTTCTGAGATATTTAGTT
This sequence comes from Tribolium madens, assembly GCF_015345945.1. NCBI lineage: Eukaryota > Metazoa > Arthropoda > Insecta > Coleoptera > Tenebrionidae > Tribolium > Tribolium madens. Next base: position 13,702,320 of record NW_025401068.1, read on the forward strand.
TCTGAGATATTCGGAGTGGCTCGTTTTCATTGAGCCACCCTGTATTTACAATAAACCCTACCCTACCATTAACATGGTTTTATGCAAGATATAGCTTTAAAAAATGTTTTTTGTAGTTTACTACAAGCTTTCGCAAAATCAGCCCACTTATTATTAATTAATGTATACCTACAGATTTTTTATTCTTCTAATAACCTAAAGTCAAATTATAAGTATTTTGAAAAATTTTGATCAGCAATTATTAAAAATATTGTTTTTTCACAAAAAACTACCTATTCTTGTTTATACTCAATAATTATACATATAGCTTTCGTAAAAAAAATGTACCAAAATCATTACTTTTTATATTAGAAATAAAGATACGTATAAAGAAGATAGTTTTTTATAAATCCATGTATACAACTTAAAATTACTTGAAAACTTGTTGAGTATCTCTGAAGCATATAATCGAACTTGTTGGAAAATTTAATTGAATACTGAAGTAATAAGTGACAAAAAAGCACTTTCAATATTGGTTTTATAAAACAATTAATAAAGAAGGCATTTTATAGTTCAGTTAGTTTACACTCTATTTAAATTCCTGACAAAATTGTCTGACAAACGCAGCAAGTCCATTAGGCGAATAGTTTAAAGTAAAATCGAAACTTATCTCAAAACGTAATAAACTTCCATTCTTCGTACCATTTCGTGCTTTTACTGCTGTGTAAAAAATGCAAAAGCTGATGTAAAAGTGTTAAAGATAAAATTAAATCTAGCTGAAAACACTCATTCCTTGGAATTGTGTCAGTTAGTGTTTTTCTGAAAGCTCAATAATTTTGTTAATAATGCGTAGAAATCTCCTTTTTTTCTGATTGGTGTGAAATCTTGTTATCTCAGCGGCTTCGGTAAAATAAAATGTTTACATTGGATGGTTTTCAATACCGCTCATCAAACGGCGTTGAACTGAGACGTCAATTAGTGTCGGCAGCCCCCGAATGCAGTGTAATTATAAAGTATTACTCAGTCCTGCGGCCCACCACAATACGCAATCAAGCCTGAACCCGTCCTATAGTTTTCCACTCTTGTAATTTCATTATCAGGCCGAGCCGTCGCTGAAAAAATTTTGACAGCTCAATCCTGAAATATTGTGAGTTGTATCGGAGGTAAATGCATTTGGGTTGGAATTTCCTATTACGAGATGGTATCGCAAGGAGGTGCGATCAGATGCAACGCAGTCGGAACTGATTGGACTATTATCGTTCGGGCACCACCTGACAGATACTAAATTGTGTTATTGTTGGGGCCTAAAGTGTTTCAGTGATTTTCGCGCCAGATAACACCAACAATGCTATTAGATAAACAATAAAGCCCACGCAATGGCTTGATGTTTGCTTTGGAGCACTGCGGTGGCTTGCGGACAGGTGGGTGACAGCTTCGATGGAACCAAGTGTCATCGATGGAATTTTTATTTAACACGAAAAATGGCTTTTTAAGATAACGAAAATTATAGCAATTAGCTGACTTGTTACTGTGGGTGGTGCCACTTTGGTTTTGTTTACAAAAAGTGACTAGAAACTGTTTGCACAATGCATGTTTATTCATTACGATATTTGAAACAATCGTCTTTTTCGTGTCCTTCACTTCGATTGTTGATTATTTTTATGGAAATTTAGTATCGGGTGCACTTGCTGTTTTTTAGTGCAATACACAATATTTTTTTTATTGAATTGCGAAAATTTAAAAGTTTCTAAACAAGTCTGTCCTAAAACGCCACAAAAAATCTACCTAATTGGGGCAATTGCTACTCTAAAACCTTTTTATCGGTATACAGTATGTTTCTGGATTGAGTTTACAAGTGGAAAAAAAATTATCTTTGATGTTACGCCACAACTACAAAGGAAAAACATATTTTGCTTCACCTGAAACGAGCAAATCTCTAATTAAAACTTCATTATTTTAACTCTGTAGAAAGAAAAGTCCAATTTTCTCTTGAAGGTAAAAGATAAAATTCAATTTTATCATCTTGTATAATAAATAACTATAGCTTAATAAAAAAACTTGAGAAAATTAAAAAATGCTGCGCATAGTTAACTACATTTTTGTTTTTGAAGTAAATATCTAGAGTGACAAGAATTGAAGACATTTTTTTATGTGTAAACAAGAAAAATTTTGGTAAATAAGGTACTTACATAGCATTTTTTATATTTAGTTTAGTAGTGCTGTTTGCTACACCATAACAACCATTTTTGAGAATATACAGTATGTGCCCGGATTAAGTTTACAAGAGGAAAAAAAAAATTATCTAATGTTTTTGCTTTACTTGAAACTAGCAAATCTGTAATTAAAACTTTATTATTATAACTCAGCAGAAAGAAAAGTTAATTTTTCTCTTAATTTTGGAATAATTTTTTCCTGCTTTTTAAGCCTTATCACATTAGCGGTTTTATTATTTTGGCAATGATGCCACTTTGAGAAATGAGTTTACGGAAGTTAAATAACAAAAATGTTTTAATAAGCGGCAACTCAAAAAAACAGCTTTAAGATAAAAAAAACAACGGCATTTTTAACAACAACCGTCATAATTTAATTAATTGAATTGTCAAAGTGACATCGTTGTTAAAAAAATAAAATCGTCAACGTGATGAGACTTAAACAGCAGAGAAAAATTCCAAAAAGTCCAAAATCAAAAAAAAACAACTTTTCTTCCTACTGATTTAGAATAATGAAGTTTTAATTACATATTTCCTCGTTTCAGAAAAAGCAAAAAACGTTTTCCTTTTGTAGTTTTGACGTAAAATCAAAGATATTTTTTTCCTTTTGTAAGCTCAATCCGGGGACATACTGTATGTAAGAAAAATTTAATTTTTTAAGTTTTGTGTACATTTTCAATTTATGACCTATTTCAGTTTTCCATTTTATTATTTATACAAATGTGTTGTATTCTATTTTGCCTCCAATAGCTCAGGTTTTTGGAGGAAGGCCCCAAGAGGCTCTTTTCTTTACATTGCATTTCCAAAAAAAAAAACAGTTTTTATTGTGAGAATCAATGAACATTTTACAAAATTAATAAAATGTGGTGTCTACATCCTGTCGTTCTTTTCTTCTGCTGACCGTGACTTGCACCTTGCACCCAACCTCAAACGAAAGATACCCATCCATCACACATTCCTCACAAAGCGATGATTATCAAGTTACTTCGAGAGACTGCATAATCGACATGAGAACAAAAAATGTGACAATTTGTAAAAACTTTTCCGCGTTGTTCCTCAAACTACTTTATCCGAACAATCTTGAAAAGTTGTTATAATTTATTCTTGCGAAAAGGGTTGTAAAACTTGGCAAAAGCATTTTCCTAATCGTAAACTGCACACTACTGCTGAGATTTTATAAGCAGTAATTCTTAGAAATGCTTTAATAAATCCAACTAATCTTGTTTAAAACTGTATGAGTAGTTCTCTGATTTTATAATCGCTCTTTTTATTAATTAAAAAAGGCTAACGATTATGGGTGCAGGGTTTGAGGGTGATCGTGCTGGTGGACCACGCGCCGGGTTAAGAGTGTCGTAGCAGATAAAATAATGCAAAACTGAGATTATATGAACGTGCGGTGAATTCAAATCACGGTCTGATTGATCGACTGGCCGTGTGGTGATGTCTGTTACGGGGACTTGGGGGTGCAACCACCCCATCACCATTTCTGGGTGTTTGCAACTTGCAAACAACATTAGCAAATCTCTTGTAGGTGCTCTCTCAAAATTTCTCTGAAGAGTTGACAGTTTTATAATCTCCACCCTGGTCATTACGCTGCATTATTTTCTAGTCTAGAGCTCACGTGTTGTTTCAATTTGCATACAAACCCAGTAATTCAATCACTAATTATTCGAATAATAATGCGTCAAAAGCCCACCTAGTCCGCCTCGTTTCGTCGTTTTCCCAGCATTGCGCAATCTCTCGAATAAGGCCCAATTTCCACCGTTAAATAGATGCTATCGTTTACACAAATGGTCAGACATTCTTCCATGTGGAGAAATAAGCCACCACCGCACAAGAACCAACTCATTGTCTAAGATGACTCGACATTACGTGGTCAGGTAAATGCGGCACGTGGAACACCATACGACCAATTGTTAGACGCCCTCTAACTATTGTATCTAATTTAATAATGCCCAAGCTGACTAAATACGATCCATTCATCGACTTGTTGTATCATTATGCCATTGTATCTATTTGTCATGTGTCATCGTTAGACGGTTTTTTACTCTTGCCCAATCAAATTCGAATGTTGTGATTTACAACGCTCGGTATGAATGAATCCAAAGAGGAGGAGGGACTGGAAAACTCAACGTTTGGGAATAGTCAATAGACCAATTAACTTATTGTTTTATTTGAATATTTTTATACCCGAGAAAACATTGATTGATAATTCTAAAGTTTTTAAGAAAAACAAATGGTTTAACAGCGAATTACAACAAATGCGTAATAATCTTAGCTTTGTGGCTAACGCTTACAACATGTACAAAACTTTAGAATTAAAAACATTAAAAAATAAACTAAAATGTAAGTACAACCTGGCAATAAAAACTGCCAAAATAAAAAGAAAAAACAATATTCCTAAAGCTATGTGGACTATCATTAACAAATATCGGTCAAAGTCACAAAGAAATATTCCACAAACAACGCCTGATGAATTTACTTTGCTAATGTGGCTCCTAATTTAATTGTTTTTTTTATCTACCAGTACCCTCGATCCTATTACACTGTTATCCAAAAACAAACCAAAAGCTCCAAATAATTTATCGTTTAGGCATATCACTTTCATCGACGTCCGGGATTGCCTGAATAGTTTAAAAACGTCTAAGAGTATTGACATATATGGATTAAATACCGAAATTATAAAGTTTATTAAAAATAAAATAATAACACCTATAACTAAGTTAATTAATTTTTGCATAACTGAAAATATTTTTCCAGATTGCTTAAAAATATCACAAGTTATATCAGTATATAAGAAAGGTGATCCCAACGACCAAAAAAATTATCGACCAATATCTTTACTTCCCATTGTATCTAAACTGCTTGAAAAGTTATTAATGTCCCAAATCTTGAAGTTCCTGAATGAAAACAACATATTGTCTAATAGTCAGTTTGGATTTAGAAAACAATTATTCATATCTCATGCAGTTCTAGCTTTTGTTGACGACATACTTAAAAACTTTGAAGAAAAAAAAATATATGGAGCCTTGTTTCTAGATCTTAGTAAGGCATTTGACACAGTTTCACATGACATATTACTTAAAAAATTAGCCTACTACAATATGGACTTTGATAGTGTTAAATTAATTGGTTCGTACTTGAAAGATAGAGTTCAAAAAGTGAGTCTAGATGGTGTCTTATCTAGAGAACGTAATATAAACCATGGCGTTCCTCAAGGGTCTATTCTGGGACCACTCTTATTTTTGATTTACATAAACGATTTGCCAGACTGTGTCCCACAAATTAATGCAGTACAATACGCCGACGACACTACTCTTGGTAAGGCAGGAAGTTCACTGCATGATATTGATATGTCAAAAGAATATAAACAAGTACAAAAATGGCTTTTATCTAATAAACTTCACTTGAATGCCGACAAAACTATTAGTATGACTTTCAGCACAAAAAATTTAGACTGCTTTCCATCGGATGTTGTACATACAAAATTCTTAGGATCGAACATTAACGTGGCAATATCATATTGATGCAGTGGCTGACAAACTGTCCAAAAACATATACTTACTCCGAAATCTGACGAATTGTATTTCACAAAAAATAACTTTAACTGCTTATTTCGCCTTAATACAGAGTCWCATAGAGTATTGCATTATCTTGTGGAGACACCCTGGTTTAACAACAAGGATTTTCAGACTACAACGTCCGACTGTAAGAGTAATGGCAGGAATTCCCTACCGTGAAGATTGTAAAAACTTTTTTCGAAAATTTAAAATACTAACTTTACCTTCATTGTTTATCTTCAAATGTTTAGAATATGTAATTAAAAATAAAGATCGTTACACCATCTTAAACTCCTTTCATAACTATAACACAAGAACTGAAGACCTTTGTTTTAATAATCTACGATTGACTAAAGCAAGACATGGTATCAATTACTTTTGTATTAAATTCTATAACATACTACCAGTTCACATCAAGCATCTACCACCTAATAATTTTCTTCATTCTACTGCGGAATATTTGGAATGTGACTTTACTGATTTTGAATATTTTAATGTTAAGTAATTCTATTTTGTTTTCTCTTTTGTTATCTTACATTCACTTATCTTCTGTGTTTTTTTTGACCTGTGTAAAATACTTGTTTGTTAACACCAATAAACATTATTATTATTATTATATTATTACGTAATTAAAATGATAAACTTTTGATTGAATTAGTCATTGCGAAAAATTGGTTGTTTCAGTTCAATTAAAGTCATTCTTGAGTACGATTTTCCGGTCATTCCTCACCCTCCCTGAAAAAAAAAACCCTAATTTGCGCACCCCGCGACAGGAATGTCATTTCCAGTCGTGCGACCAGCACACCTAAAAATTTCGCATTCGTTATGGCACATCACTCGCGCTGAAGAGTGTTTTAATGTAGAACCGCTGTCTTTCAAGCGTTCCCACCCTCGCCTTGGAAGCCCCTTTTTTAATTTCTTTTCTGTCGTTGAAGCTTATACTTTTACACACCCTTCCCATATTCCATTTTTTCTTGTCTCGTTCAAGTTAATTGTTTCGATATATTTCGTTCGAATCGTTGTGCTTTTTTCTCCGTTGTCGGCGAACAATGGGGCGGATTGCTGTTGTCAAGTCGTAGACGCACTCTGATACATATCTGAACCGGAGCATAAAACACTTCGTGTGTGTGGCAGTTCTTCTTGGGGTTATCGGCCATCAGGAACGGCTCCAAACAGCCCTCGGAAGACTCACAGGACGACCACATAAAGAACAGATAAAGGGTCGGAGGTTAAGGGCGAGCCAGACGGTTATCGGACTGGATTTCTACAAAGGTTTCAAATTTTACAGGCAATTTAAAGCGCTTTACCATTTTATAAAGTTTCAATTTAAATATGAACTTCATTTCTCGGTACTAGATAAACGTGAATTATCGCGCGATAATTCCGATCCCTCCTCTTCTCCACCTTTTACTTTTCTACAAATGTTCCCCTATCTCATCGGAGTTTCGAGGGTACATAGAAATTTTCTCAACTTTCATTCGGTGCATCCCTGGAGAGCTTGAGCAACTTCCACTTTACATTTCGTCTATTTTTAGCCACACAAACTTGTGACCTTATTTCAAAATTCACTTAGGACATCGAGTCATTATGACGTTTTTAACAATAGCCCAAGGATTCGGATTGCTTGAATGCCAGGATGTGAAACTAGAGGGTACGACTTTGTGGCCCCGAAAGGGCAAGGCCAGCTTTGAAATTAGAACAATGAGAAGGTTTTTATTGTTGTCTCGGTCGCATTAATTGTGTTCGTCGAGAACGAATTTGGATAAGAAGGAGGGTCAGTAAGAAGACACATGTCTTGGGAGAGATTGGAATTCAGCAGGAAGAGGGAATATTTTAAAGTCACTTCCTTCCCCCTAACAATAAGGCTATTAGTGTAATAGACTGGCGCTCTGGACCGTGTCCAGACTGGGTAAGGCGACATTGGCGACAAATTGGGGTGAAAGATTACCTCTAAGACGTTTACTTTTCTTGCAGGAGTCCTCAAACTGTTCACAATAAAACCTCATTAAACTTTTTCAAAAAAAATCAAATAGTTTTTTTTTTCAATTATCTTGTATAAAAAATGACAATATAAAATCTAAAAAAGATTTTTTGGTTTTAATTCAAACTATGCAAAACAATTTAATTCTGTGTAATTTTGTAGTTATTATTTGTGGTTTGTGTTGCAGTTTTCTGGATATTTGTCACTCTCCATCTCAGAGATGCATAATACTCAACCTCATAATACTTTTTCCAAAGAAATCAAATAGTTTTTTTTTCGATTATTTTGTATAAAACATGCCAATATAAAATCTAAAATAGATTTTATAGTTTTAATTCAAACTATGCAAAACAATTATTTAATTCTGAGTAATTTTGTTGTTATTATTTGCCGTTTGTGTTGCAGTTTTCTGGATATTTGTCACTCTCCATCTCAGAGATGCATATCTCCCTCCGTTGTAATCTCTCCACTCCCGTTTTAGGACCTCTGTTTATCAATAAAGGAAGTGAGATCATTTGGGGATTGACCAAGGGTCACGGGGTAAGAAACCGATGTTCGGAATTCTATTCGGTCGCACCCTTGCATCTTGAAAGTCATCCTTTTCTCATGTTTACAATGCCATTGACACTCCTATCGTTAGAAGCGTCCCGCATTTCCCACCGTTGACTCCCGCAATTCCGATAAAAATAAGTTTTTATTAAATAAGTCATGTAGAGGAAGTCGGCCCTCGTTCCGCTTCCAACGAAAACAAATTAAAGAAAAGAAATTCCGAGTTAAAACGACGTCCCGAAGGATTTCAGTAAGCAGCAATGCTAGAGCTGGAATTGATACCGCTATATAAGTTAATAGCCGGAGACAAGATTGTCCTGATTAGTCTTTCAGACAATGTGCCGTCCCGACGCCCGCCGCGACGCCCCTTTCACGCTTCATTTATCATTGTAATTTCGACAGACGCATTTTTCACGATCTAATCTCACCAAATCACCTGTATTAATTCAATAATATTTCATAAAAAAACCTCCAAGAGGAAATATTAAAAAAACATTAAAGGGAAAGGAAGACGAAGGAAATTAGAAATAGTTTTAGATAGGGATGAGCGTGTATAATTAACATTTGCAAGCAACCACTCAATTTAGGGTCCCACCTAATACTATAGAGGGTTGATTGAAGCACCGTGCGGATTGTTATTTAAAATAAGGGCTGACGTAGTTCTGATCCGATCAACATCTCCGGACTCCGGTTAGTGTGAAATAATGCCCCGGGGAACCTCGTCAGCCACGTTGTTGCATGTGGGGCGACGCTAGGCCATAATAAAAGGATTAATCAAAGTAGGCATGGAAGGGGAATGGGGGTGGATTTGACTAAGTAATTAAAAATTTTTATTGAGATAACGACAGTAATAGGCTTGGCTAATATAAATTGCCATTCGTCCACTCTAAATAAAATAAAACCAAATTTTTCGCGTTTTTGGATGGCTTAGATTTCAAATCATTTATTATTCGTCTCGAAAGACACAAAAAAATATTAGTATGTAATTATTGACTATACAGGATGTGTCAGAACTCGCGCTCCAGAGAAAAATGTGGCAATAGATCGCCAAAAAGTGCAATCAAAGAAGTAATTTTTGCTTGCAGAAGAAAGTTATTAGACACTTAAATTTACCAGTCCCAGAAGGGCACCTGAAGGTGTGATTAAAAAATTATATACGTTGCTAGGTTCCAAAAATAATACCAATTTGGTCAAATTAAAAAAAAAGCTGGTCTACTGTAATTTTGACAATTATTATCAAAAGTTATTTTGAAAACTCGATTCTCAAACATTCTGAAAATTTCCCATGAATCGACTTCTCTAAAACTTCTTTACAGGTATTGTTCCCTCTCAACTTTTACTTCGATCTGATACAGATTAACAATTCGAAGTAAAAATTTTAGAGCTTGAAAACTTATGCATTATCCTTTTGAAGTAAAAAAGCAAGTGAGAGTGAGAGACCAGAAAAACATGAAGAAGAACGCAAGTTTCTTTATTTACTTTAATGCAAAATTAACAGAAAAATGTAATTTTTAGAAAGAGAATCACGTTATGTTGAAATTAGTTGATATTATTAACAAACCACATGATTTCTCAAAAAACCAACCCACAAATTCAGCGAAAAGCGTTCCTGAAAAAACATTTGGATTTTATTTAAGTAGTCATTGAAATCAATAAAATTTCCGGCAGCCAAAATGTTAATTTTTCGTAATAAACACAAACCTCGCAACATTCTTCAGGATTTTTTAATGAAAAAGCAACCAAGTGGTTATAGTAAGCTCATGTGAGTGAAGGAAAACAAAAATAAATTGTAATTTGCGAAATTGTGAACTTAGAATTTCTCTACTTGGCAAAAATGCCTAAATACGAGAGTAAAACTACAATTTTGATATTAAAATCAGTAATCTGTTTTATTTAAGCACAATTTCTTATAAAAAGTACATCTTTCTGTTAATTTTCCATTAAAGTAAATAAAAAAACTTGCGTACTTCTTCATATTTTTCTGGTCTCTCACTCCAGGGCCGTAACCAGGATTTTATTTCGGGGGGTTTCTTGTTGATCCATGAAAATGAAAT
>NW_025401068.1:13713373-13724126 GCF_015345945.1 Tribolium madens
CAATCACTTGATTTTTTATTTCAAAGGAATATTAGTTTTCAAGCTCTAAAATTCATACATTGGCATGTTAATCTGTATCAGATCGAAGAGAAAGTTGAGAAAGAACAATACCTGTGAAGAAGTTTTAGAGTAGTCGGTTCATCAGGAATTTCAGGAATGTTTGGGAATCGAGTTTTCAAAATAATTTTTAATAATTGTTGATAAAAATTAACAATTCTGTCTCATTATACTCGTGTACAATCTCTTCAGGGAGAAAAATTTGAGAAAAATGCTGGAAACTAGCAGGTTATGTCACCCACATGACAGAAAATTAATAAAATAAATGTGAAAATTACAGTAGACCAGCTATTTATTTATTCTGGGCAAATTGGGCAAATTCTGAGATTGGTAGATTTAAGAGTCTAATAACTTTCTTATGCAAGCAAAAATTACATTTTCGGCTGCATTTTTGGCGACCTATGGCCGCTGGCACTTGACATTTTTCTCTAGGACGCGAGTTCTGGCGCACCCTGTATTTCAACTTATTTGCATTTAATATGTGTTTTCTTGTCTTCAGTTCTAAAAATCTAAAAAGTTCCAATCTAAAAAAACTGCTGTGTACATAATGGTGAACAATGCAATTTATGGCATGTGTGTCGTGTCGCGAGTAAAAGTGAGAGGGCCCCTTTCCTGTGCAAGGAGTCCATCACTCCATCAGCCATAAAGCAGCAATAACATAAACGATGTATAAATAGTAAATAACGGTTATAAAGACGATATGTTCCGGGAGTAATATCTCACGTTGCTCCAAGGTCGGATATATCTTGATTACGTCTCCAGCAGGAGGGAGGCGTCCGATCCTGCTGGCAGGACGTGACGCGATCCTGCACATATTTCACCGCAGTGGAGATAAATCAATGTAGTGCAGGCCGTCACAGATATCTATCGTTTTATTGCCGCGCATCGAAGCCGGAAATTGGGCCGAATAAGAGCTTCATCATCTCGGGACGAATGCGTTCAGGTTTCATTAAAAATTTAATATGGAGGGACCCTCGTGCACTTTCTCAGCCACCTCGACGATCCCTCAAGTCGCATGTCGAGCCAGATGTTACACCGCCACCGACGCCGTGTTGCGGCTGCCGTGCCTCTCTGATGCCGCCTCATATTGTGCTTCTGCTGCTTGTTGGCGGTTCAAATGCGACCGTCGAATACGTCACTTACAAGTGTTGCAACGGCGCGATGTGGTGGTTGGGAAGCAATAACGCAACGGAGGTAAGCCAACACTTGGCGTGGAAAATTCGCAGCAAAACCTTTTAGTCAATAATAACAACAATGTTATTCAACTTGAGAACTTATTTCAAACAATAACACAAAGCTTCACTTCACGATTCACAAATTTAAAGACTTGGTAAAAAAATCTTTATCACAAATAATCAGATTCTAGAACTTGTATTTGCACAAGATTCAAGATAGTATCCCATATTCTCTAGATTATGACAGGGATTACTGACGTCTCTTAAGTATCTGCAGAGGATGTTCCAAGTGTGTTCAATTAGCTGTTGGCCATATCGTAAGTTGGAGATAACTAATTTTAGACTATTCCAACAATATATACCTAATTTAATGCATAAACAAAAATGTTATTAGAGTGTGACCGATATGCAGTGATTTACATAACTTTACGACCCTGACGAACTGTAAATGCAACCAGTTTTTATATTTCATTTGATGTCTTCGTTATTGGGTTTACGTAGTATGGCAAAAGTATATCAGTCTGGATGCTCATTCAAAACTTCCTCAATAAATAATTTGTATTTTTTTAAATGTATATTGATATCGGAAATCTTAGTAGAATAAAGTCTTTTTTTTTAATGGAAATTACGAAGTCAAAATTTTCGTGATAAAGGGTAGCAGGTTATGTTGTCAAAATTTTGACTTTTATAAATCTTGGGTGTTTGTTTGCTATTTCTTAGCTTTTATAATCGAATACCTGAGGACAGACATCAGTACCTAATTTCTAAAGACAGAATTAAGTGCTAATAATATTGATAGGACAAAAATAAGCTTCTTACCACAAAAACTTTAATAAAAAAAGATGTCTATACAGAAAAAAGTTATTTTGCAACTAAAACAATCAGGGTTTATGAAGATCGGCAATAAAATTTGTTTAATTTATTGAAAGGAGCGTAAAGTTGATGCATTTTTTAAATTCTCTTTAGGCTTTAGTTTCAAAATTGTTACTTTTTCAACTCGTTTTTCAAAAACGGTGCAACCAGACCTACTAATTTAATTGCGTTCTTTCTCTTTGTTGTTTATGTTGTATTTTTATCAATTTCTTACTAAAAATTAGAGAATGTTTATCAAATCTGCATTAAAAATTCTAAATTTTAGGGGTAGTCTGTTTCTGACTTCAAATTTCCAAAAATTGTTTGCGGTACCCAACTTGTCTCCGTTTTTGTGTTTTATTTCTAAATTTTCTTAGACAATTTTTTTGTTGACGTTTGATCACATTTTTTTTTAATAAATCAAAAATCGGAACTGCCAACTTTTTTGGCTAATATTACCATACCTAAATGAATTTGTTAGGGGTGGCAAGGTTAAGACTGTTTGACATTTCTATAAAAAAACAGACTTTACAAACCTATTCGACACTGCTAGTCACTTATTGCTCAAAATTTTAAGTTAGTGAATAAAAAGTATAGATACAAGCATTTTTTTTCTAATTTTTTTGTTTCCAGAAAATAATAATTAATGAATTATAAATAAATAAAAATAAAATAAAAATTGAAGTACGATAAAAATTATGATCGTGTTTTGAGAATGAAATTTGCTTTTGTTTTTGAGTTAGGTATGTGATTTTTTTTGTCAAAGTGGCAACTTATCTAAAAAAATTTTTGATAAAAATTATAGTTGTAATCCTTAGATTAAAGCCTTCATAAAAAAATGGTTTTGTAGAGAGTTGCCATATAAAACAATTAAAAATTTTGCAAAACATAAAAACAAAAGAACATTTCGAAAAAAATTATTTTTGATAAAACGTCCCACTTTTGTAGTACTTTATTGTTTAACTACTTTTTCAAAAAAAATAATACTTTAAGCAAAAAACGTTTACTTTTTACTTTTTATTCTTAGACACTGTCAAAATTTACGGTTTTTCTCCCGTGTAAGGAAGTTTTGACAACTGTTTGTCATTTCTCAATACAAAACGTCAAATTATTTTTAACAGATTTAAAGCAAGTTTAAGCCTTGTTGACTCTAATTCGAAGAATAAAATGTTGTATTCTACTCGTTTGAGTGTAAATTGGACGCTTTATTCCACCTCGTGGATGATAAACCACTCGTTACACTCGAGGTTTAAAAATCCACTCGGTCAAATAAAGAGTCCGATTTACACTCAAACTCGTCGAATGAATAGAATAACTATTATTCACCCTGTACATGTTTTAAAGTGTCTGTAAAATAAAAATGTGTTTTATGTCTAAAAAAAATATCAGATTTTTAAAATTTTAATTTATTTTAAAAAAGCAAAAACTTAATTGAGTTTATTTGCAGTTTTTAAACGTTCATGGGTAGTTTTGCTTCTACTATATTTACAGTTTTTTCAGTTATGTTCTGAGTTATTTTATTTGCCGAACCAAAACAAATTTCATTTCACAACATGGTAATATTTCATGTGCGAAACTAGTTTTCCTCGAAGAAAAATCCCTGTTCATGGAATTCAAGAATTGCAATAACGTCAACAGCCCCGTCCGAAAGTCAACATTTCACGTGTCCCTGTCCTATTTCGCAGACCCCGACATGCAAACGCTAAAATAACTGTCCAGATTAGATTTTTTAGCCGGTAAGAGTCGATCAAACGGAACTATCGATGCGAGTGATCTAAAGATTAAATATAGTTTTCCTTAGGCTACCGTTTATGGATGTATTCAGGCGAATTCTTCGACTCCTGTTGCGTGCTGCTAATCAACGAGCGCATTACATTAAATTATTTCTATAAGGTTTTTGTCCTATTTTATGAAATGTGTACTTGCTTGTCGTACGTATGGTGAGATCTCACGCGAACACCGTTACAAACCGTAAAATTATTCATTATTTATTTTGTTTATTTTCGCCACTTCCAGGGGGATTTAACTAGCACTTAATTCGAAACGGAAACTCGAAACTGATTGTTGACTAATTGTCGATTAATTAATAAACGCAATTAAAACAGTGGCGCGTCCCGTGTCGAAATCTCAATGCGCTACTACCGAAAATGCAAAAGAATACGAGTAGAGGTAATTAGTTAAAAAATAAGACTCGTCACGTCCTTTATTAATTCCAATAATAAATTTTCTTTGCAAGAACAAAGGGCGCCTTTCGCTGAAACTTCTTTATAATTAACGCTGCGTGCAGGTCCTTATGATTTCAGCAAGCCGTTGTGTTGTAAGAACATAATTAAACAGCTTTCAGTCTTTTATCCCCAAGTCAATAGGACACGGTCTTCGTAGCTTTATTATAGCAGCGCCACCCCTAAATGACAATGCGCATTCCGCAGCTATAGGAAAGGGTTGGTATTATATTAATTAGATGTTGGACTACGACTTTATTAGAAGATCGCTTTTAATTGTCGACGCCAATTGCCGGCAACCCTTCCCAGATCCGATAAAAAAAACTGATCCCGTTTTACGACATTCTAATTGCTGCGACATTTCTTCCAAGCACTCGAAATGTTTGTTATTAAATGTAGCGAAATGTCAAGAACGTACTTTTCTCCTAGTCGCTTATTAAAGAAGATACCTTAAGGCACTGTGAATATTAAGTCGTTTGGTATTAGACGCAGAAAAATTCGCTCGCCGGTGGTTTTGCTATAGGACTTTGACGGCAAGTGGAAAATAAACGGCAGTGAAGCAATCAAAATTYCATTAGTTGCACCAGTAGCATAAATGCTTCCCAAGTCGAACTGTTCTTATCTAAATTATTTATACCGAGCGTTTGAAAATTCAGCAATTTCCTGACGTTACCTAAAATGTCGTTCAAAAACACAAAAAAGAGGTATGGGAAAGTGTTGCTTTGTACGATTATTTGCAAAGATTTAAAATTAAAATTTAATGTAATAGATTTGAAATGACGTTCTACATGCAATGTATTCATTACACCATTAAGTGTTCCAATGCTTTTGATGGATGTTGTATCTAAAACTCGGAATTTTTAGTATACATCAGTATAAAACCGATTTTCTAAAGAACAGTGGGTAAGTTGAGAAGAAAACGGATGCAAAATCGGTATTTCATAAATAGGAATCATCATAAACATAAGGAGCATGGACAAGTAATTCCTTACATTGAGTTTTTTAAGGGTTTAAAACCATAGACGATCTTATTCTTCCAGGTAAGAAAAAAGAAAAAGTTGAAATTCAAGACGTCTACAAGACAAAGTTGCATCTTACATCCTTGGGAAACAAAGAATAAACGTTAAGAAGCWTTTATTCTGATCTTATGAAAACCAGAAAGTTAGTTATATGAGAGTCAAAATAATGCGTCGAATTTAGTTTATATTGTTAATTACTTCATTAAATAATAGACTTCTTAAACAACGCTCATATTTACCTCAAATATCTCAAATAATCCCAACTTTATTTAAAGAGAACTGGTTTGCGCCATAGAGACACAATATGTAAAGTACTAAAACAGCATTTGAATGGTTTTTTATAAGATTGGCCCCATTTTTTATACAATAAATAAACGATGATGGGGGGCTAATTTTTATCGGTGATCCCTCATTATTTCAATTTTTTACACTAACACAAGTGCATTTATGCCTAATTTCGTGGAAGTTAATTCATCGTAAGGAATTATTAAAAGGAAGCAACGAGACGTAGAACAGAAGCATGAAATCAACCAATAAACGAAAAATACTTGCAAATTATACCAAAAAGACTTTCAACGACGACAATAATGTTACTGTCAAACTCAAATTGACAAATTCACTCGAACATGACATTTAAGTGGTGCAGTTGAAGTACATATGTAAATTAATGTTCAAGGCTACCATCCTTAGAGACCCTTTAATTGTTTCAATMTACATTGTGATAGAATTTTTTCTTTCACTATTACCCTACCCTCCTGAATTTTACTATACTTACATCATAGACAGAATCGTCACTCTCTTGCGAAATTAATTATATTRAATTAATTAATTATAATTAATTTTATATTGTTTGTTTTCTTGTRTCGATTTTATTTTTTTCGGAACCCAACTGGGTCAAAATCCATCCCTCTTCTTCTCTTTTGAAAGTTATTTTTCATCCCGCTGTTGGCGCATTTAATTATTCGTATGGCAGGCCGTAACTTTTATGCGTCATTGCTTCCCATTGAGCACAGAGGTGTTACATCGCAGCTCTCCATAAGCATTTCCGTTCAATTCATTGAAATACATAATGCGAGATGAGGGCGTCCGTGAGCTTTTACGCCCCTGGCATAAACACAAGAAAAAATCACAAAGGGCCAGGTTCGAGCACGTCTCTCAACATTAAAAGAAACGTCGAGGCGTAATGGCATCTACATGTTAAATCGCATGCGGAAAATCCGCTAAAATTGCCGTTTTAATGCGGATAGGTTCCAGGTCGGCGCGAATTTCACCAAAAATACCAAATATAAATCACTGGCGAGCCGAAAATAATTAAGCTCCGTACTGACAGCGCTAACGATTCGATAAAGAAGTGCAGAGCGGAAGGGTTGGGATGCCCTCGAGCAGAACTGTTGAAGGGTTGCTAAGTTGATGAATGCCGTTGCATCGCTTAATTAGGGAGAAAATTAATGCTTGCCACAATAGCGATTATTGCCATGTGCACTTTTAGGAAGGTTTTAGGACGGCGAGAAAAGTCATTAAGGGCAATTGTATTGGCACTCTCAGTTAGTATAGGTATTTTTTTATTTAGCAGGGAAAGAAGCATCGACACTGAGGGAAGAAAAAATAGCAGGCAATTGGTATGCAGGACACAACAAACGCGAGGAGGGTGGATAGACRGGAACGAGATCAATACTACCAAGATGGAGAAACATACCGGAGAAACAGTCACTTCCTCTACGAAATAACGAAATAAATGCGATTTTTTATATTGAAATAGAAAAAACACTAGCAAAATAACGCGTTTTATTATTTCTGCCTTAAATCTAATTTTTAACTAACCCACTTTATTGAACTCAGATCTAAGCTGCAGCTGCAACTATTACGAATTTAGCTCAAAAAAGGCAACTTATTTTCCAATTTTGTATTGATGCAAGTTTTGCTCTAGAAAAGTTAATATTAGTAGCTATTATCGTAACAGTAAAGCTTGTGGCTGTTCAAGTTGGTGTACAAGAATTTGCAACACTAAAAAACAATAAAATCTACATAGAAGTTCTAAATACTGTTATTACAGAAATGTACGTAAACGTACAACCTTGTCAAGATATAAAAAAAAAGATGCATACGTTTACAAAACATTTAAAAACACTAAGTAGGTACTCTGGTTCATTTAATGATGACTTTCTATTTTCTATCATACTTGATTCATTAGTTTCAGAACAATAGTATTTTCTAAGCTTTAAAGTAACAGTTTGAAATTTGGAGTCACGCAAAAACTTGACTTTAAAAATCTGAGAACGGTTGTTATTTGAACGTTTAAAATATCAATAAATAAAAAATAATAAAAAATAGTAGTGACGTATTTATTAAAAGCAAATGGCAAATATACAGGCTGTTTCACACAATTTTACTAGGCTTGCGCCTAAAGTACTCACCCAAATATACAAAAGTCACAGAACACTGGATATAAAAAATACACATTTAATTATTTAATTTTTGGAAACCCATGACAGTAGTTGTCAAACTAATCACTGTTTCATTAATAGTCATAAACTGCAGTTTTTCAGAAACAATTATCATTTGTTCAAGAGACGGCATGAATATGATCCTAGTTTATCTATCTTAATCACTAACTAACTAAAAACGTTGTAATTTTTGAATGGGTGAACAAACTAGAGAAGATTATCCTATTTTTCAAAATTTGTTATTATTATATTATTATTGTTTTGTATTATTGAGTGAATCTTACAGGCGCAGGCCTCGTAAAATTATGTGAAACACCCTGTATAACTAAAACAATTTGAATCTCATGTACCAACAACTAATTTTTTTACCTATTCACTTATTACATCAATTGAATTTAAAATAGATATTATGAATTGACATTTACAGCAATTTTTTCAAAATAACATAAGCATCCTGGCGAAAAAAAGGCTTTCATTTAAAAAACGATTGCGAATACATAAGGTAGGTACTGATATTTGCATATTTCTGATTTTGTAAAGCGTTAATTAAATAAAGATTTTTTTTGTCATTTGAAATATTTAACACCTTATTTTATAATCGTCAGTAAAAGAATAGACAAAACAAACACAAACAACTTATTTGATAAAAACTCGGAGATTCATCAGCTGCTGTTCTTAAACAAATATAATATGCAAAATGTGTTAATAATTTAATAAAACTTCACGACGTCTTAAATGAAATTTTAGTTACATATAATTCCAAAAACATATATTAGAAGCTTATTTTGTAAACGCAAATATATTTAAAAAAAAATACTTTTACATTTTATATCTTTCAACAGCAAATTTAGAAATCAATTACGAGTACTTACTAACAAATGGTTTTTTTTAAATCTCCTACAAAAGCATTTTATTCTACATTTTAAAGCATCATATATATATTTTTTTTGGAATTCAAGTTCACAACAATAAATTATTAAATTGCATTATCATATGACTATAAAAACAGTCGGTGGACAATAAAAATTAGAACATCCAAAATTTGCTCATTGTGAATCAAACTTTTGATAAAAATTGTCAGTTTAATTGTCAAATTAAAAAAAAAAATCTAATTTACCAGACGTGCAAAAGCAAACAACGCCTTCGAGACGAAGTACCTGAGCTTTAACTTACTATTTCTGACAACATGTCATTAGTATGTCATAATTTTTATTTGTACAAAGCCAAATTTACCAGATGTAAACTTGTGATTTTTTGACTTGCTTGTGTCAGTTTTTTATGTTCACGGATGGTACCTAGGCAATAGGCATGTTAAGGAAATGATTGTTACAGTGTTGTACACTGTCTAAAACAACAGCGTTTCTTATTGATATGACATGTTAACGTTTTGACCGACAATAAATTATATTCACTCAGTAGGTAGGATACTTTATTGTAAAGAATCATTTTCATGTTTTCAAATATTTATAATGAACAATAAAGAAAAAAATTCATTTTTCTCCTATGTTTAAGTCTGATATATCTGATAATAATGTAGAAAATTTTTTGATGTTTGTAAGATTACGTAACGTAACGTAACGTAATCCGGTACCCCATCTAGCTGTTCAGTACCATCGGTACCACTAAAGTAACTTTTTCCATTTTCCTTTCTTTGATGGTTGAGATAACGCCGGTCGTAGGTCGTCAGTGTTTACCATCAATTAAAAAACCAACTCGTTAGATAAGATGTAAGTCGAAGATGTATGAAGCAGGAAGGTCTTTGAAGCCAAGGTCCTCACGATTCGCCCGGAGGTACGCATCGAGATCTCCGACAATATTACATAGATAACGTTAAAAATAACCGGCTTGCTATATTTTACTCGTTTTATTTAAACATTWAAATACCAGTACAAATTGTTGAATGCGGCTGAAAACAGGGATTAATTTATTACACGGGAGTGAGTTATAAATAAAAGTTGTTATGGCGCTACATACGCTTATTACCTCTTTTTTAAGCGCATAATTAGAACACTTGACTTTTGTTCGCTTCTTTGCTACCGACACCGGACTCTTATTTGCCTCATTGGGGATTTTTCCACTTAACGTTACTTTATGTTGTGCTACGCTGCCACGCACTCACGCAACATCTGCAGGAAATTTCATCTTATTGGGTGTTTATGGTCTGCGATCAGCCATGGTACACCCACGATACAAGTCGTGTGCAATTAGAATTTTTCAGCACGTCTCGAAATAATTCGGTCACGATTTTCCGTCGTCTCCCCTTGATCCCGATCCATGTCATTCCTCAATGTCAYATCGCCTCCTTTCTCCGGATCATATTGGTTATACTCCTAACACCCGATATTGTCATATCAGCCCTGATTTATGTAATTGTATTGACTTTTCTACTTCCTCTCTCCTTTTAATGCCTTCCCCAACCCACACGAATCATATATTTTTTCCCATGATTAATGGGCTTTTCGACAGATACGGCTTGAAGGATCTCTCAGACACTGCAGCGAATTCAGCGCTGAAATACGTGCCCATAACCTGTCCGATTTGATTGATAATTTGATCTTTGGGTTAATAACTGAGCTCCGAGAAGTAAACAAAGGGGTTAACATGTGGCCGATTTATTATTTCTTTTATGTCAAACTGGTAATTAATTTTCAAAAAAAAGTACATTCCATTAATTGACAATAATTCACAGTTACGTTTAGTAGTTTTCAATTTGGATAAACTAAAGAGGGCATCACCCTTTGAAATAATAAAAAATAATAATATTTGGAATTTCGTATCTATTCTAATCTTTTTTTATTAACGTTGCAATTACTTTTGATTTCAAAGATGTCTTAAGTTTTCAATTTTTTTATTTTCCTTTTCGAGAAAATGGATTTAGAAAAAATAGATCAAAAACGATTTTTTATTATCTTAAGATCTTCAAAACGACAAAACATTTTACATAAGTGATAGAATTTTTTCTTTCACTATTACCCTACCCTCCT
>NW_025401068.1:13724902-13762060 GCF_015345945.1 Tribolium madens
ACTTTTAATGAAAAATGATCTTTTTCTTTTTGATCATCGATATTTCAACAACCAATGCCCTTACAGAAAATGTAAGCACAGTTGCGAAAACTGTAATAAATTTTCTGCAAGATATTTTTACAATTTTTTGAAAAAAAATTACTTGCAACATTATATTAAAGAAAAGAAAAAAAAACTTTTTTTGTTATTATAGTATTCACGAAGATTGATGGGGAGACTAAATATGTCATTAGGTTTTTTTATATCCTAATGTACGCCATTAGCTCTAAACTGTTTTCTCGAACCGATTGATCAAAGTTTTACAAAAAAATTAAAGGAACTAATTGTTTCTGAACATTGTGTAATCTTTACCAAAATGAAAAAAGCAATTTTTTTTCACCTTGTTCTACAATTTTGCATGTTAAATTTAAAAAGAAAAAATATACGAATAAATAAAAAAAAAATTTTTATATTTTTGAAAATGGAAAAAATCAAAAACCAAATTAATTAATTTTTGAGACTGCTTATTTAGCTTTTGCATACGCTAATTTTTCTCATCTCAAATTAATTGCAATACCCCCCAAGCACTTTACGAGTATTTACGAACATTCTTGCAAGTTTAAAAAAAACATTTTTTTTATTGTTTCCGAATTTTTTTTTCCAAATTTAACAGTAGAGTATTATTTTTTAAATWCAACAATTTGAAGCATTTTTCAACTTTGTACATGTACTATTTTCTTTATACTTTTTATTGCATATGTTATTTATTGTTTATTTTTTGTATTATCCAAAAAAATATATTGTTTTTAAATTTTTTAAATATTAAATACAATAAACTCAGCAAATATAGGGACGAYAAAATCATTTTTTCTCCTAATTGTTTTCAAGTTCTGTAAATTATATCTACCAATTTTTTGTTTATGCCCCCACTGAAAATAATAATATTATTAAAAGTCGGCGCCTAATGCAGGGCATGCAATAAAATTAAAAATAAAAAAAAACATTTTGTTCTAGAAGTATATTTTTTACTAATTGACTTGTTTATAAATACTATTCTAGTTTATGGCCACAGTTAACTTAAATTAAATTTCCTTGCCCACTTTCACACATTTTCAGAAAAAATGCTCTAAATATGTGCCAAAACAAACATTATTTTTTAATGGCAAAAACTWCATTGAAACATTTTTTCTTCAAAACATCAACACACTTTTAACATTCCGCACACTTGGCTCTAATTAAGCCATTATTTTGAGATTTAGTAGTGAAAGCAGTGAAATTCGGCCTCTGTTATCAGTCGGGCGCACAGGTGTCCAAAACCTGATTCGAAAAAATTTCAAAGCGGGCTTTCCAGGTTGCCTAACGTTTCGTCAAGTTTTCTGAATGGCCCACCTCATCGCTGTTTGTTCAGAAGCGCACGGYGGAATTGTTCGTTTGTGAAAAGAGTGACAGGTGATGTCAGTGTTTTGTGGACGTAACTGTGAAGAACAAGGCAAATATTGATTCTTGGATCCGGACAGTGGCCAGCAAACATTATAAAACTGTCTGTGCAAACATTGAAAATGACCGGTACGCCGGTTTTTCGACGACACCTTATCATTTTTCTTTTCGAACACATTGCATCAACTTCGCCACGGCAATTAATATCGGGAGTTGACATTCACAATTGTACGACATTCCAGCGGTTTTTTCACGAATGCAAGAGTGGACTTGGACAAATGTGTGTTTCATAGAATTTTACAATAGACATCTGCGCAAAATAAAAAAGATTAACCATAATTTACGACACAAATGATGGAAACAACTGTATGTGTTCTGATGCCTTTTATTGTTACAAAATTGTAGTAATGCCTGCTAATTTAGAGATGATATCAGACGTGTTAGCGGATATAGGTTCACTTCCCCTTTTTTCGTCATTTTTAAGTACAATAGATAACAAATTAAGGTCATTTCCGGTAGAACCACAGAAGTGGAGGTAATTTTTTATTGTTCCGCTTTTTTTCAGTTCAGTTTACAGTTTAAAAACAATAACTATTTAAAATAATCTGTTTAGCAATTTTGTTATTTTTTTGTATATTCTGGTAGAGATTTTATAAATTTTGAAATTGACGTCTTAAAAAGTCTAAAAAAACGACTCCTGAAGATATGTATTTAAGAAAATTGTTTACTGTTGAATTTTTTTTTGGTGCTGATAACAGATAAAGTCTGAAAGCTATTGATATGATTCATATTTCCCAATAATAAAAAGCAGTGCGATTTCTCTTCTCAAATATTTGGTAAGTTAAAGTTTTCCTAAAAGAAATAAACTAAAAGACAAAAAATCGGTGTCGAATTTGAAAATTAGAAATTAGTCTTCTACACTGCTAAAAACTGATTTCATTAGAAAGAAAATTTTTAAGTACAATAGATAACAAGTTAAGGTCATTTCCGGTAGAACCACAGAAGTGTAGGTAATTTTTTATTGTTCCGTTTTTGTCACTGTATTTTAAAGGTTTTTACAGTTTAAAAACAATAACTATTTAAAAGAATCTGTTTAGCATTTTTGTTATTTTTTTGGATATTCTGGTAGAGGTTTTATAAATTTTGAAATTGATGTCTTAAAAAGTCCAAAAAAGACTCCTGGATATGTATTTAAGAAAATTGTTTACTGTTGAATTTTTTTTTAGTGCTGATATAAAGTCGGAAAGTTATTGATATGTTTCATATTTCCCAATAATTAAAAAGCAGTGCGATTTCTCTTCTCAAATATACTGCACCACAAAAGTTACGGAAGTGTGCAATAATCACAATAATTAATGAAATTAATAAATTATTAAAAAATAAATAAATAATTAATTAAAAGTGAGATAAAAGCAGATAAGTTTTTACTTTTTTGTTTTTGCTGGTTTCCACAATGTTTAGAAGAATAACATTTGTTTGTTGTAAAAATTATGCGACTTCCTTAACTTTTGTGGAGCAGTTTATTTGGTAAGTTAAAGTTTTCCTAAAAGAAATAAACTAAAAGACAAAAAATCGGTCTCGAATTTGAAAATTAGAAATTAGTCTTCTACACTGCTGAAAACTGATTTCATTAGAAAGAATATTGAATTAAATGCCGGTCATAAAGTCATGTCGTAGGTGTGTGTGATTTCCTTTGATTTAAAGGTCATTTTGCACACAAAAAAAAATAATAGAACTATATATAATAGAATAATAGAACTAAAAATTGTTCCAATGTCAATGAAGGTGTTGGTAGTAAATTGTCCACATACCATTTATGGCAGTAATTGCACTTATTTATTTTAATTAAAATAAGAGTTTTGAAATTTGAATTTCTCGTATATTGTTCTACTACTATTCGTAGTTAGGTATACAGGGTGTTCGGTCCAAGTCGCCCGGGCCGATAACACCTAAACTTACTTTTTTTTTCAAAAACTAAATTTTCAAGTAATACTATTCATTCCTCGCTTTCTTAGTAAATGCATCAAAATTTTTTGGCACATCCGGTGTAGCCGGAAATGCTACCAAATTAAGTTTTTCAAATGGAACACCTATGTTTTTTGCTCGAAACAATAATAATTGGCCTGAAAATTACGGTAAACCACTATTTATTACATTTTACTTTTACATAATGCACACAGAAAACAATTAAAATTTTTGAATTTTATTGCAAATTTTGCAACGTGGCGGATTTTACTTGTCAAGGTATTCATGCAAAAAGCAATATGCTTTGATACCGTTTAATTGTTAGTTTGACAAAGCCTAATTTGTCAATAAATCTTATTGAGATCTTTAATAATGGATGATATTAATTACGACAAATTGATAGATRAGCTTGAYGTGTTTTTAAGTGCAATAAAAATASAGCYGAAGCTYAAAGAKYGTATAGAGAAAAATACTCAAATAGAGTTRACCCAAGTCGTTGGAAATTTAGTCGAATTGAAAAACAACTGAGACGAATAGGTTCGCTTCTTAAAAATAAAAAATCTGTGTTTTTTTGTGAAGAAGAAGAAAATCGAAATCTGAATGTTCTGTTATCAGTCGAAGAAAATCCAAGAGTTTCCATAAGAGAACTCACTCATCAACTGACAAATTAAATTTGTCAAACCAGCAATTTAACTGTATCCAAGCATTTTTTTTTTGATTCACACCTTTCCTTTAAAATAAAAAAATCAGGCTACGCGACCAATTTCCTTATAAAATTCTAAGATTTAAGATGTTTTTTGATTGCATTGTATTACGCAAAATGTAATAAATAGTGGTTTACAATATTTTTCATGTCAATTATCATTGTTTGGAAGAAAAAAACATAGGTGTTCATTTGGAAAACTAAATTTGGTAGCATTTCCGGCAACACCGGATGTACTAAAAAAAAATTATACATTTACTAAGAAAGCCAAGAATGAATATTATTCTTTAAATATTTACTTGTTGAAAAAAAGAAGTAAAGTTTAGGTGTTATCAGCATTTAAACATTTAACATTTAATTTAACATATCGTTGACAAATTAGAAATTGTTAATACTGAAGCTTGAAAACARCAAAACATGAACCATTTCGGTACATTCAAAAAGGAAAACACCATGAGAAACGGGATTTTCCTTTGAACTGCGTTGTAGCGCGTTTACAGGTGTTTTTGCAAGTAACACCGTTTTCCCATTGGTCGTCCTCGATGAATCAGTGTAGAACATCGCGATTTTCAATCGCTTTAGACCGATCGCTCGGTATGTAGGTTTAGTTTAATATCATAAAAAATTCTTCGGAATGCTAAAGTGTTGCGTAAGCATTTCCACACATTCATGTGCCCACGTAAACAATGGCATAGAATCGTCGAGGAAAACGGGTTAGCAGCACTCCGGCATGGCCTTATTCCAGTCGACCTCCGATCCGATCACTACACACGACAGTGCCGGGCCCCCCAACCCCCTCGGCCCCCCACGTAATACCTTTGGGCTGACATCACCTTTGGCGACAAATTCTACTTTATGTTTCGAGATTTTTATTTAACGATTGTCAATCTCATTAAATTTTTAACAGCCTCTGGTTTTAATTAGATGCGAAGCGATAACGCGCCGAGCTTATTAAGACATCTGTCGACGATTCCGGGCTCGTAAAAGACACAAATGACGATGAAAATGCGAAAAAGATGGAGATAATTAACGGGATTCGGACATTTTCGGAAAATAAGCGACCGATACGAATTTATTGAATGGAATTGCAAGCATCCAAGMTAGTAGCACACAGGTGCTCCAAAAGAAGTWATAACGGGTCCAGATATGTCATTTTGGTATTTRTTTTCTGATAATAGACAAAATAAGACCAAAATTAGCCAAATAAATAATCAYATTAAAAAAWTTGATTAGAGAACTTTAATTAAAATTTAATTCAAAGAGAGATGAGCTGTTTTAAATTGGC
Organism: Tribolium madens; assembly: GCF_015345945.1. NCBI lineage: Eukaryota > Metazoa > Arthropoda > Insecta > Coleoptera > Tenebrionidae > Tribolium > Tribolium madens. Next base: position 13,730,272 of record NW_025401068.1, read on the forward strand.
TTCTACGCATAGTAGAAGTTTTGTAGCAGAAATACATCTCTATAGTTTTGTGGTCTTTTGTTATAACAAGTTTTCGTAGTATTTTTTTAAATTGCAATTGAGAGAATTACGCTATTTATCTTATTAAAATTGGAAAAAATWAAAAACCCGATTAATTCTTGATAGGCGATAAAAGGCATCATTTCGATGATTCACTCTGAATCATATTACCGTAATAAAACTTGATAATTCCTCGAAGTAGATTTTGATCTGAAATGACACAACTTATAGTCACATTGATTGGCGTTCTAATTAAATTTTACATTTAAAACTCCCTGCATGCGTGAAATGAATTAAACTGCAGATATTTCATTCATGCTTTTAATTATTATCAATTAATTTATGGTCGTAAAAGTAGTAGATTTGAATTTTTTCGAGTTAACGTCCCAATCAGCGTCTCCCATCCGTATGTAAATTTAATCAACATGAAGCCATAAATCGCGTCTTATCTAAAAATAAGCGCGCCGATAAGAGAATATTTCAAAAGAGTAAAACCTCCTCTGATGAAGAGCATAATTTGAATAATGTGCGTGGCACCTGTTTCTCTGTCTCTTCATTAATAAAATCGGTTCGAAAAATATCGTGATTTATGCGGACGTAATCATTTACACGTACCTGAATAAATGTCATTCGTTATATTCCCCATATAAACAAATAGCATCGACTAAAAGTCGGTAAATCATTGCCGGCATTATAATAACACTACAACAATATAAATCAAAATTAAATGTTCCCCAACCATGCAAGTATAATGATGCCGAATTTACATAACCATGATAAATAACGAATTAATTTTGTAATTACCGGAAAAATGCAGACACGGTGAGGAGTTGAGCGAYAGACAGCTCTCCTTTCTAAAAATGCAAAATACCGAGCTTGATATTCTATGAACTTGACCCAGTAATACCGCCCATAGAGATCGCGTTCCTTACCGAGACGCCCGGTATATTAGCATACGTCAACAAAGAATATATTAATAAATTAAAACTTTAATGCAAACAAATAAAACGCTAATGCCGGAATGAAAGTAAAAGCGAATCGCGCTTAATAATATCCTGTGCTTCCTATTCTCATCACCACATCGATCGTTAACACCTGAATAATTAGCGACAGACGAATGCGTTTTTATTCAAACTGAATTTTCATAATTAAAAGTTACTACAAACATCTTTAGAACCATATAATCTAACCAGGCAATTAAATTCGAATTACTTATTGTTATGAATGAATTCATCAGATCTAAATAATTTTTCTACCAACACAAAAATATTAATAAAAGAATTAAGTGTTAGAATTATACGTTTGGCAAGCTTTTTAATTTTTTAAATACTAAATGAGTGATGTGTACTGTGTTAATTAAGCAAAAAATTACACTTTTGCTGAAAAAATTGCTGTTTTTTTATCATATAACTAGAACAAATAGTAACTAACACATTTCTTAGTACAAAACAACTGATTTGATCAAGAATTATTTGCTGCAAACTTCTTGAGCAACCTAGAAAACTGCTACTATACATTTTTTTTAGAAAATTGTGTTTGGTTCTTTTAGGTGGTCTTCACTTCAGAAATTTCTGTATTTAACAATTTTTGTTCAAGTATCAAAAWTTTTAAAATAAATTTAGTGTCATTGTATTTAATACATACAATCAATGTTGTTTTTACTATTTTTTTTATTTCTTCTATTTAAACTAATAACTCTCTATGCACAGCAATCAACCATTGTTTTCTGAATAAGTTTTCTGTTATTGTACAATAGTATTTTTTTTTTGTAGTTTATAAATTGTGTAAATGCGATAATAATAGAGTGTAGTGAAATAGTGGAGTGTGATTAGTCAATTTGTTCGAGTGGCAGAGGTGTTTTTTGTATATGATTTTTTTTACAGTAATTTAAAAAAAATTTTTCATAAAAATGTGTGGTCAGTCTCAATCTCAATGATAAATGAACGTTGTAGAMAGAACCTGAAAACCGATCTTTAGCGTTTTTCATTTTTAATTGAATGGCTCCCAGTAAGTGACTTCTTACTAGTTTTGAYAAATACGAGCGGATGAAAAAATGCGGTTTCTGTGTGAAAGAAGTAGAGTTTAACAAAATCCAACAATGGTCAATAAATTCGTTTTTTCTCGCTTTGGTATTTTTTCCCTGTTAAGCATTCATGCCCATTTCCCCAGTTCCGCCACTTTTTGTTTAACTACACTTCGGATTCTTGTCTCGCGCGACTTACCATCAGGCCTGATTAATTTATTTCGATTCAAAACCACTATAACGTATTTATCGGTTTAAACAAGTTTTTTAATTGACATGTTTTTTTGCCTGACTTGCAAACGTCTGCTATCTGGCCATTCAGCCAGTTTTAAAGGAGTCCAATTAATCACTTTAATGATTCCTCCCATTAAACAGTAGTAAAGTCGTTGTCAGTACGTCCGTCATTATATAATTTCAGCTCGGTCGACGACAAAAAATYCGTAATCATATGACAACTCCACAAACTCGGACCTACCTTGAAAACTTTTCCTTTTTCTAGAGATAAGATCGGCTAACTAGACGGAATAATAGAATATAATTTAAGGCTGGATTTGCWGTATTAAAATCGTGATCGATATCTCCGCTTATTGTTGGTTGTCGAGATTTATCATTAGACGATAACTTGTAATAAGATTAAACTAGATGCCAAGGTTAGCTTAAAGGTGACACCACATGGACCAAAATAAAAAAAACATCCATTCAATATTAATGGTATCAATCAGCAGGATCAGACTCACTACTGGTATTGCCTAGGCTGAAACCGGTCCAAATGACACCACGCCACAAGGCTATTCGGATTCCACAGTCAAAATCTGCTTCCAACTAGAGCACGTTTCTAGAAATTTGGGGTATTTCACTTTAAAACCAAGTAATGACATTCTGATTAAATGAAATATACATAAATATACAGGCTGTATTGTAAAGTTATGACAATACTTCTTAGAKCAAAGTTGAACATTTTTTGTCATCTATCGTTTAGGATAGATGCTAAATTAATGCTGTTTTCTGTTTCACCGGAAATCACATCAACTTTATTTTTTTTAATGGAACATCCTGAATATTTTACCACTTTTGGATGCTTTGTTTAATTGTCTTTTAACAAGTTTTAGTACCAATTGCCTAAAACTAACCGTTCGTGAGATATTCACCAAATAATGTATTTATTAAAGTAGGCAGTGGAAAACAATAATATCAAGTAATGTAGACAAATCTTATTCCTTTGCATTTTCTCTTACTGTTTTTTTTATACTTTTTAATGTTATTAATGGATGATAATGTGTTAACAGACATATTTTGAATAAAATAAAAATTGTGGGAGAGCATTACGCTTTTACACTGGGTGATTTCTAAAGAGAGACGTTCCAAATCGTCGAAAATTTAAGCGACTTAAAGAAAATTTGGGGATGTTTTGGACTTTTAGAAAACCCAAATTAAAACATCTCCAATTTCAAAGAGATACAGAATTAGATAGGTATTGAAGAAAATGTAAGAACATGAATTCAAGAAATTGCAAATAACGTTGGCTTATCGCACGCAACTGTTCTAATTTGGGTTTTCTAAAAACCCCAAACATCCTCAAATTTTCTTCAGGTCGACGAATTGGAACTTCTCTTATTGGAAACTGCCCAGTGTAAAGGCGTTGTGGTCTCCAACTATTTTTATTGCTTTAAAAATATTCTTGAATCATGTCTGTTAACACATTATTACCAGAACAGTATAAAAATAATAAGAGAAAATGCAAAGTAATAATATTTGTCAACATTACTTAATATTATTGTTTTCCACTGCCTACTTTAATAAATTTTTAATTGACTCATATCTCACGAACAGTTGGTTTTAGGCACATGGTACTAAAACTTGTTAAAAGACAATTAAATAAAGAATCCAAAAGTGGGAAAATATACAAGATGTTCCATTTAAGAAAATCAAGTTGATGTGATTTCCGGTGATACAAAAAACAGCATTAATTTAGCATCTATCCCAAACGATAGATGACAAAAAATGTTCAACTTTGTTCTAAGAAGTATTGTCATAACTTTAAAAATAATGGAGTTATGGCTTGGGGCGTTTTTCATAATACAGCCTGTATATAAATATTTCTACACTTTTGTTAATTTTGCAGCGTTGTAAGAAAGAGTAAAATTCAGTTAAATGTGTTTGCGCTCTTGGATGCTGTATTATTTTTATTTCTACTGTAGTAGATAAATGTTTACCGCGCACACTTAACATTTTTCAGTCACCTAATTACCTCAATTACATTACATATTTTTTCAAACCGGATAAGTATAGGCACGTTGTAATTACAACGCGAGTCTCTTATCCAGATGGRGTCTAGCAATTCAGTCGCAACGCAGTTCTTTTCACAATATTATATTTAAAATATTAACAAGAATTGCACTTATTTATCTTTGTTTTACTGCCACATGCCGGTCTGGAACTGCCTTGCCGGGTTTTATAATTGCGCCATAACTTGAGAAATATTTTGTCATTTATCTGCTATATTTAATGTATGTACGTGCCACGTAATTATATAGATGCTTCGAAACTTTTAAATTTCAATGTCGAACGAGTCCGATTGAGTTTTAAACGTCTCTCTAGCAGAAGCGATAAATTTTACGCCACTTTTGTATACCAAAAGTCGAAAAAGCACCCTTCTGCCAAGTGTCCGATTTCATCACGACGTTGATCAATCCGTGAGGTTTCCCAACCTGGATCTAGTCTTAATTGGTATTAATAGCCCCAAGTCCATCAATATTACGTTCCGAAGAAGTCTTCGAACCTTCACCGTTGGCATCTTTATAACTCGATGAATCCATTCAACAAATACACGAGATGTCATCGAAATTTTCGTCGTTATTTATCGCCTTATTAATAAGTGTCAGCTTTCTTTATTGTTGGGACTTATAAATTGTCGACGATTAAAAAAATATGTCGATTGACATAGTTCGTATGTGGTGGACCGATGAAAAATAAGGTTTTGTGTCGACGAAACGAGCACAATAAATTTTCCAACTTTACTATTTTGGGATTAATGAACTTGAACGAGTTGTTCATTGATGCTCCCTTGAATATCTATCTAACTTCTACGTCACAAAATTCATTTGAATAACATTTGAATACATCGATCTGGTGTAATACTGAACACGAAGAACTTGGCCTAGGTCGGACTGTTCGATATCTATGACACGCGATGAAGGAACTACTAGTTTTAATGTTTTGACAAATTTAAATAAATTAGAAGAAACAATTTCTTACTGTTGGAAAAAATTAGACAAGTAGGTTGAAGCCAAAGTTTGAGTTTGTTTTTAAGATAAACTGATAAATATATGTATGACTGAAACTAAAATCGAATATTACGTTTGTAAAAAAAACAAAACATTTAAAAAGCGTATTTTTATACAATTCTCATTTTTACTACGTAGTGCATGTCTTACAGACAATGTAATTAAATATAGATTTGTTGCTGATTTTTAAATTATCATTTTATATAATATGCAAGTCATATCTAACTGCAAATTAATTTATATCCAAGGTAGTTTGGCATTAAATTACAATGTTTTAGCAAAGCGTTCAAAACTAATTTTATTTTCAACGGTCATTAAATCTAATGCATTTGACACATAATTAATTAGTGTATATTTATTAGATTGAAATAAATTAGTTTTATCTTCACACTCTTGTATATCAAAGTAAAAAGCTTTTAAGAATTTAAAATTTAGAAAACAAAAACTGTGAAAGTATCATTTGCTAAATATGTAGAATGTTCGTAAAACACGTTAAAACATTTTGAGAAGTAATTGCTAGAAAAAAAGTTCTATGTCGGAGCTAGAGTATACGAGTTTTTTTTTTCAAAAGTTTCATTCATGGAAAAATAACACACAAACATTTAAAAAATATTAATTAACAAATCCAAATTTGTAAAAGAGATTTTCAAAAAAGTTTTTCAAAGCAAAATTTTACCCTTTAAAAAAAGTCATCAAGGTACCGAATGTAAAAAAAAGGACTTTTTACTCCCAATGTTAAGAACGCTTCATTAGCTCTCTTAAAAAGTGTTTCTGATAAAATTCAAAACTTTTTTCTTATATTGACCTGAGGAATCACCCTTCAAATCTTTTAAACATTTATTCTGAACAACCTATATGTAAATGTAGATATGTGTTCATTATCTGTAGTTTACGAGTATTTATCAAATTATTATCTGTAAAAAACTAATTCTTACTTTTTTTTGTAAAATGTAATAAAAATCATGAACAATGGGGAATTTCTAATAACATTATGTAGGTACACATTACAAAAAAAAACGATATTTTTTAGTTAAGTAAGTATCTAATAAATCGTTGGTAACCACAAWCTTTGTATATTTTTGTTATTACTTCTTTGGATATGTTATTTGTCATCTGAGGAACTTTCTGGTAATAAGATTTAAGATCCTCTAAATGGCATTAGATTCTCTCGTATTTATAAGTACTGCAATATGTACTTTAAAATAAAAAATCATTGTTGCAATAAACACATTTGAAATTAGTTGTTTTTTTATATTTCAATTTTTGGCGATATGTTTTTTAATAATATTAAAAAAACAGTTATTTATTATACAAGACGAAAAAAAAATTGTTTATCTACGAGTGAAAAGTTATTTCGTTTCATTTTGTACTCATCTACCAGAATTTCTTGAATATAACCAGTAGATCAAAATTACTTTATTTCACTAGACGATAAAAGACTACTTTATCTACTGAAATTAGTTGATAAAAGCACTCTTTAACATTGAGTACAAAATAAAATATAAAAATTTCTTTTCACAAATGTTTTCACATTTTTTTTATGATTTTATAAGTTGTTATAAAGTGACATTTGACTGCACTGACAAACTGACATACTTTCGTAGGAACAGCATTTTGGGCCAGTAGATAATAATTTAAGTATTGATCAATTATGTCAAAGACAACGTGCTTGCACAGTGCAGTCTTTTCTGTCTAACCTTGTTGTCGCGGTCCATAAAACGCCCATTAACATATTAATAAGTCATTATTTGTAGAATAATGGCTGCCGCCAACAATACAGTATGTAACAATTGTATCCAAAGAATAGGTTTTGTGCGCTTCTTTCAGCTCGTATATAACACACGTTCAGTTACATAGCATTCGGTTGTTGAAACCGTCTATTGATAATTTTATAGGTAAATAAATAAAAGTTTAATGACCATGGACACACAACTCTTTGACGGGGTCCTCTAACCCAGGCCAGGTGAAAGTCGGAATCCAGGACCGGTCGCAGGTGTCAATAACGCAATAATTGCTGTACATCTCATCGTCTCGGAGAAAAAAGTCAATTTTAATGAAAATAAGGCGACGGCGCTCGGCTTATAAATCGGTCACTTTATCATATTCAAAGTGGTCTGTTAACAGTGAGGAAAAATCGGACTCGGCGAGGTTTAATGCCGGTTATTAATTTTATCTGGTCAATAATTTTTGAATCAATCACCAGTCGACACGTTGTAGGAATTTGTAATTGCGTATAAAATTATCGTAAAAGTCTTTTTTTCTAATGCAATTAATCCCGAGTACATTTTATTGCGTGTCAAACTGTCTCCGCTTAATTATTAATGCAGTTACACGTAAAATATGGATTGGTTACCGCTTGAATATATTAGATGTTTCTGTCCGTGTATGTTCACCAGCTTCCAATTCATAGGAAATTCTCATTCTATACTCAATTGTGACACTCGTAGCACGAGTAACGACTAACTGTATGTTCAATATCTAATTTTTTGTAGTTACGACAAATACCTATTCATACAATGAAAATAAAATAAGGTGATGACTGCAAGACGTGTTGATAAACCCACTTTTTAAATATTTTTTATTAATAAAAAACAATGAACAAAAAAGTATAATTTTCTAATAATATTTAAGTTTTAATTGTGCAATATTCGAAAAATGTTATGCTAGTTAATTAACCTTAAAATATAAATAAAAAAAAAATGAACTAAAAATATTGATAAATTGTAGTTATATCTGATAGTGTCATTAACTTTACTTTATACAAACAGCATTTATCTTAGGTAGATGATATTAAAATGTAAAGTTTCTTTCAGTAGTCAGCACTTGAAATAATGAAATTAATTACTAGCGTGTAACGAAACAATTTTTTAAATATTTATTTTTTTTATAAACCATACATATTTTTCTTTAAATTTAGTACCAAATATATATTCATTTTTATAACACGTGCTTTAATTTTTTTTGCATGTAGATTTCTTAGAGATACATTAGTAAATAAGGTAATGACAATTATTTATAAGTAAGTTAGAAAAAAATGCACTTCTAAAAAAGACATTCTTTGATTCATTAGGTTTTTACTTAAGGATAGTTAAAAATCACTTTGAAAGCACGAGACACATCTAATAAAAATGTTTATTTTATGACATGCAAATGTTACTGTGAGTCATAAAAWTCTTTAATAAATTTTGTATTTGGAATCTTTAGACTTTCACTATATTTCCTAGAATCTACAGTATGTCAGGGATTCGGTTTACAAAAGGAAAAAAAATATCTTTGATTTTACGCCAAAACGGCAACGAGGAAATATGTAATTAAAACTTCATTATTCTGATTCAGTAGAAAAGAAWAAGAAGAAAAATTGTTTTTTCTTTTGATTTTGGACTTTTTGGAGTTTTTCTCTGCTGTTTAAATCTCATCACATTGGCGATTTTATTTTTTTAACAACGATGTCACTTTGACAATTTAATTAATTGAATTATGATGGTTGGTTGTTGTTAAAAATGCCGTTGTATTTTTTATCTTATAGCTGTTTTTTTTTGAGTTGCCGCTTATTAAAATTAAGTTTTTCACAAACATTTTTGTTATTTAACTTGCGTAAACTCATTTGTCAAAGCGACATTGTTATCAAAAAAGTAAAACCGCCAATGTGATAGAATTATTAATTAAGTCCAAAATCAAAAAAAAAAACTTTTTTTTTACTGAATCAGAATAGAATAGATTTGCTTGTTTCAGATAAAGCAAAAAATGTTTTTCCTTTGCAGTTTTGAAGTAAAATCAGAGATAAAAAAAATGTTTCTCTTGTAAACTCAATCCGGGAACATACTGTATATAATACATCTATACAGCGTGTTTCACGTAATTTTACGAGGCCTGCGCCTGTAAAATGCAATCAATAATACATATTCCGATACGATCTCTATTACAAATTTTTTTAAATTGGATAACATTCTCTAATTTGTTCACCCTTTCAAAAATTAACACGTTTTGAGTTAGTTAGTGATTAAGATAGATAAACTAGAATCATATTCATGCCGTCTCTTGATAGAACAAATGATAATTGTTTCTGAAAAACTGCAGTTTATGACTATTAATGATACAGTGATTAGTTTGACAACTACTGTCATGGGTTTCCAAAAATTAAATAGTTAGAAGTGTATTTTTTGTATCGAGTGTTTTGTGACTTTTGTATATTTGGGTGCGTACATTAGGCCTCGTAAAGTTGTGTGAAACACCCTGTATATTGTCACTATCACTATAGTCGCTATTTTTAAGTCGTATAATCTGAAACATCTTTATCATAGGTTACGCAAAAACTGAATCTAATTTGAGATTAGAATTCGGAAATAGAAAATTAGAGCAGTCTTTGTTAAACTACTGTTACACAGATCTATCTAGTACTTATAAATAAAAACAAATCGATTTTGATTCTGTATACACGTGCCTCTTAGATTAAATTACAAAATTTAAAATTCGGAGATTATGGTCGAAATATAAGGACAAATTATTAAAAATAATAGGTTAAGGTGGGAGTGGTGTAAAAGTTTCTCTGCGGCCACAACCGGTGGTCTAATATTAGCGTCGATAAATCAGAACCGTATTAAGAAGTAACCGATTCATGTCAGTCTAATAACAAATTCTTGAAAAATGTCGATGAATGAAGGAAGAAAAATAATAAGTAGCCTTCGGTGGTCGCAAACCGGACGACAAGAAGCAACATCTCGACCGGCCGGTAGCACTGGACTTTACCAAGTACGGCCATAATAGTCAACTGGAGCATATAAATCAAATACTGCATTGCAACTCGTATCCTACAGTCATCTACGATCTAGATAGCTTTGTTTCGAGCTATTATTAGCACAAGCACGACTCCGGTCTTTCTTGGTTTGGTCGTACTTTTCGCCAAATATGCTGAGGACTAGATTATGGCCCAATTTGGGACGCATAGCCTTGTGTTTGTAAAAAAAAAAACTTTTTCGGAGAGGCTTTCTTACGTAACTTTAAGTACTTTGCTTTATCTAGAGCAGCATTTGCAAAACTTGATGGTATCGCACTTGTTAAATTTAGATTACGTAAAGTCTGTTTTTTTTTTAATGGAAATTACTAAGTCAAAATTTTGGTGAAAAAATTGGTAGCAGCTTGTCTCCATAGCCACAAGTTTTGTTTGCTCTTTGTTTTTGTACCTAGAAATTTTGTTAAAAAATTATGGTTATGTGTATTGAGATGTTGTCAAAATTTTGACTTTTATGAATCTTGTGTTCCTGTTTGCTCTTTGAAAGCGCTATAATTGAATACCTGAGAACAGACATCATTACCTAAGGTCTAAAGACAGAATTCAGTGCTAATAATTTTGATAGAAACACACCGCAAGTAAGTACAATGTTGGGGACAAAAATGAGATTCTTGCTACAAAAACTTTGAAGAAAAAGGATGTATATACAGAAAAAAGTTATTTAGCAAATGATAAAAGTAGGTATTATGATGATTGGCAATAAATTGTGTGTAATTTATTGAAACGAGTTCAAAGTTGATGCATTTTATAAATTCTTCTTCAGTCTTAGTTTCAAAATTGTTACTTTTTCAACTCGTTCCTTAAAAAACGATGCACAGGACACTAATTTAATTGCGTTCTGTCTGAGGTTCTTTCTCATTCATGTTTATTTTGTATTCTTGTCTATTTCTTGCTAAAACTTAAGAATATTCAGCAAACCTGCGTTACAAATTGCGTCTACATTTTAACGGGCCCTTTTTCTAACTTCCTGCTTGCAAACTATTCGTTTCCAAATTTCTAAAAACTGTTACCAGTACCGAATTTGTTTCTTTTTTGGTGTTTCGTCTCTAAATTTTCTTAGACGATTTTTTGTGTTGACGTTTAATGACATTGTTTTCAAATTAATTCAAAAAACCGGAACTGCAAACTTCCTTTATTAAAATTACCATGAATGAATTTACTAGTGATGCCAACGTTAAGACTGTTTCCATTTAAAAAAAAAACAGACTTTTTTATGTTTTTGAAAAAATAACAAAATGACACTTGATAAAAACCTCACGTGGTATGAATTTTTGACACCGAAACGCTCGCAGTCTATACAAAATTCAGTGGCATTTGAAACGCGCAAAAGTGCAAAGAATCTTCGATAACCGTTCACGGGAGAGTAGTGAAAGCCCTCCTCAAGTTCGGCGTTTACTGGACTTTTTCGTTCGCATTTTGATGGGTAAATGACAATGAAGCCGGCAATTCCCCGATCGTTCGTTCCCGTTTTTCCACCGCCATGCCACACACTTTTATTATTATTATTTATCCGGAGCTCAAAACAATCTGAACTTGGGTCCCAGAGGCGCTGTTTGCTAAACATCGACGCGATCTGCAAATTCCCGTGTCTACAGCCGTAATCATCCCGAGTTTTGAATTATAGCCGGTGTATAACCAGGCAATTGGCAAAGGTACTATAAAGACAGGTTTATACAGCAGCGACATTGATTCCCGTATAATCACGGCTTAGGCCGCCGAAAAGGGGCTTCCATTCCGATCGACGAGATGTGAGACTCTTCTGGAATTATTCCGTCTTGTTACGAAAACTTATTGATGGGACAAGTAATGGCCGCAGGTCGGACCACGGGAAATAAGATGACATAAGATGCCATAAACGTCGCAGGACAGACAGCTCAAATGAGCGGATTTTGCTATTTGACCGCAGAGGTCTTGTTTTTAATTTACAAACCGGACCAGACATAAAAAACCGCCTATGACAATTTGACACGTGCAACTTGTATCGTAAATTATCGCGAATTCCCTTTTCTTGATCGTTAAACGGAGACATCTGGCGCAATTTCTGCTTTAAATGGACCATCCTCATGCGYTAATTGCGGAATTTGGAATGCCGGCTAAGGTAATTGTTTGACGTTTTCATTTTGTCAATCACTGTCGAGCCGTCACGTTTTTCTACACTTTACACAAGTTTTTGCACAACGAAAGGAAATTCCGATTACTTTTGGCGAGGTTTTGTCAAACGTGGGAACACTGTTACGATACATTTAGTTACCCCAAAACTTTCGGAATTAAGGAGATAAAATGTAGTTAGTGAAAATATTTTTCTCTTACTTTACTAATAAAAAGTGCATAAAGTACAGTTAAAACAAGATTTGTATTTTCGATATTTTTGACTTTATGAGAATTTTTCTCGATAACTATTTAGGTATAGTAGAACACTGATCCTTTTTGCGTATGATAAAAAACTAAATTTCCTTTCTAACGATACTAAACATAAAAGGTTATTAATAATAAATCCGGAGTTATTAGCTATAGAACAAAAAATCGACCACAATCTGGACAAAAATTAAAAAAATTTTAAACTTTAAAATGGATCCATATAATCCAAATCATTGTTTTTAAGTTATAGACGTATTTAAATTTTTGATATTTTTGACTTAATCACAAATTTTCTCGATAACTATTTCTCGTAGAGCACTGATCTTTTTTGTATATGATAGAAAATTCAATTTTGTTTTTAACGGTACCAAATATAAGAAGTTATCTCTAATAAGTCCGCAGTTATTGGCATTAGACCGCTCCGCATACTGAAAATCGCCCAAAATTTCGACAAAAACCGCAAAAATTAATAACTTCAAAATTGTCCATTTGCACTGTTGGGGGTTTAAAAGATTTAATAAAGCAGAAAAACATTGTAAAAATGCGAAAAATAAATTTTTGCATAAGGTCCCGCTTTCCAGCAGGTAGGTCCCAAGTTCGAGCCCCGGTCAAGTCGGCAATTTTTCACAAATTCAAATTCAAATATAATTCAAATAAATGTCAAAAGAGGGCGGGCGCATAAGAGCGCGATCTTTAAAAAACATGTGCACATGTTCTAATAAGAGAGAAAGCGCACAATACTAACTAAAATAAGCACCAATAAGAGCGCGAACTTTAAAACAAGTATCTACAAAAGTGAAAATAGTGTAAAAAGTTAATAGTATATAAATCAGGAAACAAAAGGTAAATTAAAAGTAATATAAAAGAAAGGTACGTTTTGCTTTAAAAATTAAGATTTTTTTTTATTAATTATTGTTATTATAAACATAGGCCCGCAAAGTAACAGAATATTTTTAACACCCTGTACAATTATAAATAAGTGCGCATTTTTTTACATAGATAAACACCCCCTAAACTCTATCTTTTCCTGCGCCACTGGTGTTCAATTAATTTTGATAAATAATAGAAAAAATAATAGAATTATTCTAAAACAATTATCACAAATTTTCTCGATAACTATTTATCGTAGAGCACTGATATATAAGAGAAACATAAGAGGTTTTCTCCAATAAGTCCGGAGTTATTGCCATTAGACCGCTCCGGGTGCCAAAAATCGACCAAAATCTCGACAAAAATCAAAAAAATTTCTACTTTAAAATTGATCTATTTAACGTTTTTTACATTTGTAGATGTCTTAAAGACTCAAATAAGTGCATTAAACGCCATTGGGTCAAGTTTAAAAAATTACGAATTTTTTGAGTTTTTGAAGGTGAGCGGTAGTAAAATCGTAAAAATAGTCAATTTACTAAAAATCGTAAAAACGGTTGAAATATGGTTTTCTAGACGTAAAATTACTCGCTGAACACGATTCAACTAGTTAGAATACTCTACGAAGCATAGTTTTTGAGATATTGATTAACAAAATTATGAATAAGGCTATTTACTGCCGGAAAGCGGAACTTTATGCCGCTACATGGTTCAATGGTTCAATTTTATAGTTTTTAGTTTTTTTATTTTTCTCGAAATTTCGTACCCGAAGCGGTTTATTGCTAATAACTTAAATAATATTGACGCCAGTTGTCTTTGTTTAGTACCGTTGGAAAGTAAATTTAATTTCTGATCATATAAAAAAAATAATTGTTCTAAGTTAAATAGTTGTCGAGAAAATTGCTGATAAACTTTTAACGATCAAGAATTTTACAGTTTTTTCGACGAAAATAAGTAATTTTTTTTTTTGGTAATTTCTAATTCAAGTTTACACACACTACCTACTTACAGTTTCAATTTTATCAGCAATTTATAGGAATATTTACAGCATGAATATTTTTGAGTTTGTTATTCTTGCCTCTCTCACATTTGCTCAAACACCGGTGTCAGTTTTTAATCAAAACAAACCTTGCATCCCATCATCAAAAATCACCTCCTGCAACCGCAAACACAACTCCCTCAGCGCCAATTCACTACCTCCGGATTTATTCGGAGTATCGTAATATATATCCGAGTCGACGGTAATGCGGTTACATTTCTGATTGACGACCAATATTGACAGTTATCTGTCGATGGGGAGGACCAGTCGCGACCCCTGCCTCCAAATGAGAAAATATGACGTTCATCTCATCCTCGGCAATTCCAGAAGTTGTCCAGATGCGCTATTTGATACCATCAAACAGGTGCTCAATCTGATCGCTATCGTAATAAATAATAAGTTAAATAAGCCGAGCCGATCATGAGGTCATCGGAGGTTGAGAGCGGTTTGTAATTTAGATAAACGCACAAGTAGGTGTATGCCAGGGCCTTATTAATATTCGTCGTYCTACTGGAAATCGATTTATGCAAGATATTGAATAATTATCAATAATAACTCATTTATCGTTTCGAACTTAATTAAAATACGCGCGGAGCGGCCGAGAGAAGGCTTATTTATTGCTAGACTGCATGCAAGTGGTTATTTGCTCTAACACCCATAACGGGAGATTTTTTAGCCCTGCGCGAGGAATTTATAAATCGAGATTAATTAAGTGAAGGGGAAATGCGATAAGAATTGTCCTCGGAATGATAACAGTGAAGAAATCAACAAACAGCTACTATACTTAGCTATCCTGTAGGAGAAGTTAAAGTTTGACAGTACTAAAATAAGCTTCATATCCCAAAAATTACCTTTCAACACCCTCTGTACCAAATTTTCTTCAACCTGAGCAATTACACAGGGCGACAAAAAAAAGTCATGTAGTGACAACTTGACAAATTGTAAATCATTTTGTTCGTCTCAGTGAGACAAATCAAATGCACTAAAAAAAATTCAAAAAGTCCACACACTTTCAACTAAATAATTGTTTTCTGATTTAAATGAATTTCAAATACTTTAACTTTAAAAAATCATTACTTAATAACTATTAGGCCGATTTCCTTCAAATAAAGACCATTCCGAAGAGATAGACTTACCCTTTAGAATTTGAAATTGAATATTGGCAAACTTTTTTTCGAGCAGTGTTCGAAAAAGTTCGAAGTAAATCGAAGTAATCTAAGAAAAACCCTACGAGTATTTTTTTTTCTTTGTCACCATCGTGTAGAACATCTTTTTATTAGTAAGAATCCAAATTTTTAAAAGAATATATCGAGCAGTTTCCAAGATATGATTTTTTAAAGTTAAGGTTTACTAATCAAGCATTGCGCCATATAGGAGAAAGGCATGTTAATCTTACTTAAAATTGCATTTTTAGAAAAGTATTTATTTTAAGACTCTTCTTTTGCTTAAAAATGGTCAATGGCACCTTCTTTGTTCTAATTAGAATAATCAAAAACTGTTTCTTTACTTAAAACAAACAAAAAGTATCTGCGTACTAATTAAAGCAAATAAAGAGTTTTTTTGTTCTAAAAATGATCACTGATCATTGAGCAAAAAGGATCTAGAAGTTTAAAGCAGCAGCTTTAAATATAAGAACAAATCTTTTTCAGTTAAATGACTTTCCGTTTAGATTATAACCTGGTCACTTTGTTCTAGCTTTATAAACTTTTTTTTGAAAATGTTCTCCGCAAATGCTTTTTCATCACTTTCTACTGATGTTGAATGCAATAAGTCAGTTGCTTCGTGTGCAACTGTTATCACAACAACTACTACCTACAAGCTAACTGAAGCTAATCGTAGAATGTACCATCAAAATAAATCAGGTGACTTATTGCATTTAACATCACTCGAAAGTGATGAGAAAGCATTTGCTCAGAACATTTTTTTAAAAAGTTCAGAAAGCTAGAACAAAGTGAACAAGTCGAAATCTGAATGGAAAGTGATTTAATTTGAAAAAGATTTGCCTTTATATTTAAAGCTCGTACCTTAAACTTCCAGATCTTCTTTGCTCAATGATCAGTGGTCATTTTTGCAACAAAAAAACTCTTTATTTGCTTTAATTAGTACGCAGGTACTCTTTATTTGTTTTAAGTAAATAAACAGTTTTTATTTATTCTAATTAGAACAAAGAAGGTGTAATTGACCATTTTTAAGCAAAAAAGAGTCTTAAAACAAATACTTGTATAAAAATGCAACTTCAAGTAAGATTAACATACATTTCTCCTATATGGCGCAATACCTGAATAGCAAACCTTAACTTCAAAAAATCATATCTTACTCGGTGTATTATTTTAAAAATATGGATTCTTACTAATAAAAAGATGCTCTACACGATGGTGACAAAGGAAAAAAAATTACTCGTAGGGTTCTTCTTAGATTACTTCGATTTACTTCGAACATCTTCGAACACTGTTAGAAGTCAAAGAAAACTTTGACAATATTCAATTTCAAATTTCATATCATTCTAAAGGACAAGGCCCTCCTTTTAGAATGGTCTTTATTTGAAGGCAATCGGCGTAATAGTTATTGAATAATTATTTTTTAAAGTTAAAGTATTTTAAATTCATTTAAATTAGAAAAAAATTATATATAATTTGTTAAGTTGTCACGACATGACTTTTTTTTTTCGCCCTGTGTTAGCAGGTTCAAGTGCATGAATAAAAATTTAGCTTTGACTGCTTATATGAGCAAATCGAGAGTGGACTCGTTTGTAATTAAGAAGATCTCAAAGGACAGCTAAATGTCGTACGTCACCTTCGGCTGGTAATTAGGTCCCGAAGTACAAGCTCTTGAAAGAGCATTAAGTTGTATCGATTGTCGAAGCAATGGTGCAGTGTCACCTTGCATAAATTCCCATTAGCCGCTATTTTTACTGGTTTTATCTGTAGCGGTCCGGAACATGAGTGTTCAGTGAACAGTCATGTCGACGATGATTACGGCCGATTTGGCCGATGCGTGGGCAAAACTGGTATCTCGTCATGTGGGACTGGAAGAGATCACAAAATYCACTTTCACTAATCGCCGGTGGCCGTGTACGTATAAGGATCACTCTGTATAAAGCGAGAAAATTCGTTTATTTATACTCGCGACCAGAAGTTGCTCCGAATTAAAAATTCCATGAACCAATTTTAATATACAAGGTAGCTTTATAAATTTGTAATTCTCGGATTTATGATGCACGCTGATTATTATTACGGCATGCACACCTACATTCTCTCTTCGAGCACCTCATGGGGCCCCAGGTGCTAAAAGCAAGGTGATACTATCGCAAGGATACCAGGCACGGACAATAAACGAAATGCTTCAAGTTTGGTTCACACCAAATCGACTGTTTTAATTACTTATTGTTTTTTCTCAATCGCCCAAATTTTCTCAACATCAAATCAAAATACAACAAGATAACAAAGAATGCGGCAAACTTTATCGCAAAAAACCGAACCTCTATACAGAATTAAAATACGAATCAATTGTACTATTTTAGACCAAGCACAAGTTACCTATTTTTATATGCCATAAGTTAGATTTTATTCTTCAGAAGCTTAAATTATTAAATGTAAAATCAAAGTGGATAAATGCTAAAAATTGTTTAACAAATTGATCGCAAATTAAAAAATATTTAAAATTGTAAATAAATTTTTCTCCTGTTTTTTCCAAAATTAAAAAAATAAGCAAAATAAAAGAATAAAATAAAAGAACTATTAATTAAGTATGAACAGGAAGAGATGATTGTATTTTGGAATATTATTTTGTTTAAAACATCCTCAAACTTGTCAGTGATACCTACTACCACTAACCGAAAAATACTAAAAACTCAATAATTTTATATTTTATGTTTAGTAGGATTTTTGAATGTTATTGAAATGTTCAGAATGTCATTGTTGAAACGATATCGCTAAATTAATGTGCAAAAGTTATGCGATGTTTTGTCAAAACTATAATTTTTGTAATTTTTTTTTCTTTAAATTAAATAGTTGTAATCTTTGGATCATAACCTTTATGAGAAAAATGGTTTTATAGTGGGCTCCCATTTAAAAAAGTAAAAATTGTTGAACAACTTAAAAACAAAACAAAAAGCAAAATTTTTTATACAACTCAAAACCAAAACAAAATTTCGAAAAATTTTATTCTTGATAAAACATTACATTAGTTTCTTAAAAAATAAACAGTTTTAGTAAAAAACGTTTGGTTTCATGTTTTTTATTCACCTGGTGTATGTCAAAATATTATCAAAAATTTAGACAGAACTTTTTGGTAAAATAATAAATATTAGATCGTAATTCTACAGGGTGCGTCAGAACTCGCGCCTCAGAGAAAATTTCATATAAGGTAAGACACCAGGAACATGGAAAAAATTAAAAAAAAAATATCTATAATAATTTTAAAGTTTTGAGAGTTTAAATGTTGCACTTTGGCTCTATTTATTTCTGTTGGAAAAATTTTTTTCAAATTTTTTGCTACAGGTTATTAGAAGAGGAGACAAGGAAGCTGTATCCTAGATTTTTTTACCTTTATTAAATAAACATAAAAACAAGTCAAATGTTAAAAAATAAATTAAAATTTTTTGACATAATTTTTTAAACATTTTTTTCGTGTTCCTGGTATCTTACTTGAAATTTTTCTCTGAGGCGCGTGTTTTGGCGCCCCCTGTATAGTTATCTCGTAGTTATTTCTTGAGGGGGTGTACCACAATTTTAAATTAAATCATAATAGTAGTAAAAAACTGCCACTGTTGGATTTCTTGGTTTTTTAGTTTTTTTTTTTTGATTATTTATTTGTAGACAATTTTAATGCTATAAAAGGGGTTTATGTCTTTGATAGCATTTTATCTCGTTTGATAAGTCCACCTTTCCGTTCTCGAATCTTGGCTGGAAAGTTTGAAGATGTGTTGCACTCACGCGACAACGGGGCGCTGCCCCGTCCAGTTGTTTATGGCCCCCGTCTCATAAACATAGCGGCCTGTTTGTACTGAATTTGTCGCCACTGTCAAAATCAATGCTGCAGATAAACTCCGATTTTTACGATCCTCTCCGTCCCGAGTAATACTCAATTAAAAATATAATGTACGAGCAGCAGCTGCCTCTTACAAAAAATCGTCCGGATCCCGGAATGCTCCGGGAGCGAAGACAAACCGACTAACACTATATAAGGAATTTATTCAGAACAGGTCTCGTCAATTTTATGATATCGAGAACGCGATTTCACGCACCGCTCGCAAGAGAAATGGTTCAACATGCGAAGAGCTTCGTAACAAGAACGAATAAATTCGGCTACCTGTGTTTAAAACGCGAAAATTTTGGAGCAAGGACATTTCGCAGATTTTTAATTATCTGATAAGGATTTGCTGGTTACTTTTTGACCCGAATTTGGGACGGGCTTTCGATGAACAATACCATTATGGGAATACGATGACGCGGGACTGATTAATTGATTCAATTAACTGGAACTAGATCATGATTTGTTGATCGGGAAAAAAAATTGTTCGCATTTTTAGTACCCACATGGGCCCCCCACGACACATCAGAGATCTAGTTTTTTACATTTTCATTTAAGTTTTAACTATAAATCAATGATTTATTAACTATATAGTGTTAACACATGCAACAATAGAAGCAAATCACGATTAGAAAAAAATATGCTAAGTCAAATAAATGTTAAAATTATTAAATTTTTGCTTGAAAAAAATATGAAAAATATGAGACGTGTAACACGAAACTTTCTCACATTTATTTACATTATTTGATTTATGAAAGAGATGTAAAAATAAATAATTGATTTAAACAAAGTTTTCTAGAATGTTAAACTAATCAATCAAAAGAAGTTAGAGGTGTGACATGTGTTTATAAGTGTGTACTTAATTTTAAAAAACTGGAGTAAGAATGCCCACCCTATAAATTGAAATTTTTATTTTAATTAAGATATTTCACTCTTTGGTACTCGTAAATATAAATTTTGACCCTTTTTAATAAAAGGAGATAAATTAAGGAAACACATCGGCACAGATGTGGCAGATTTTTAATTACTGAAAATAGGTGCTTTTTTTAAGTCGCTTCGAGACCTAATAAAAAGGGGAAGGGTTACAAACGCAGAGGGTTAAGATATTTAAATTGAGATGTTACTTAATTCCACTCTACTGACTCGCTAATTGCTCTGCATTTAAAATATAACACATAAAATAAACCCTTTAAGGGATAAACCTAACCCCTCAAACAGCTTCTTTCGTCTGAGCCGACTCTCTTTCCTTCAAAAATTTTTATCGACGTAGAAATCTCTCCCGGAAGCCGCAAACCCCCGATGATTCAGTATTATGGTTAGGAAATAAAACATTTACACTTTACATTGTCTTTGTGGCAAGTCGGTCACACCTGACGACTGTAAAGTAGCAATTCGTTTCCCAACCTTAAAACAATTATTACGTTCCTGTGTTCTAATGGGAACCCTCGAAAATGCTGATTGTACAATTTTAATTAGTCATAATGCATTCCGAGCGAACCGGCACGAAAACACATTTATAATTATCAAAGTAATGCATTTTTGGACAAAGACCACAACGGGATTTCCTCAAGAAGTAATAACAATTAAAAGAGCGGAATTTGAAGAGGCCTAGAGAGAGCTCTTAATAAATGCGATTAATTAACGGGTTAAGAAGAACTCCCCGGATCATGCGAGTTATGTTTGTTGGTTTAATTCGTTGTAATTAGTGAAAAGCTGAGTTTTTGCTTAGGCGGTTGATCCCGGAATCAACGAGCCATGACTGAACGTGACTTTTGGATTAGTGCTTTCGCTGCCACTGACGAAGAAAACAGGGATTATACTTCTGGGGGCTTGGAGTTTTAACTTAGGCCCAATAAACACACACAAACTCCTCAGATAGGCAATTTTAAACCAAAATGATGAAAAGAAATTCAAATCCTCGCCGAGACGATGTGCAAAAACCTGCAGGTTCAGGCTAAAGAGTTTCATACTTAACTTTTATCTGCAACTTTGTTTTTCTCTTATTCTAATCTTAATTTTCTTAAGTTTCATTGTTTAGGTAAGTATAAGTTTTCTTGTAAAAAGCTTAGAAGTGGGTTTGTGTGCGGAAGTGGCTTTCATCGACTTCCGCCGAAAACAGACCGATCGTTCTCCTTGAAAACAAAACATTCGTTGGCGGCGGCGTCGTCGTCGGTGGCGGCGTTCAATGTCGCGCATTCCGATCACGTAGTCTGCGAGAAAAATTGCGACTCACTACCGTAACCCCAGGCCATGGGGGTGCGTCTCGGGGCCGCGGAGGGAGCCGGGTTTTATCGAAGAGCTATTCCAAGGGTGGAAATATATATGTAGAAGCGGGGGAGGGAAGGTTAAAAAGATTTCATTTTTCCGAAACTGAACATGTTGTGGTTAGGAGCTTTATTGATGTTTTTATATCGAGCGCTTTAAACCCCAAGTGCGAGGGAAAAACCGGAGACACGAAACGGTATTTAATTAAGAACGGCATCTATGGTATGTATTGAGCGTCTTGAGGTGAGCCAAAACCTTACCGGATGAGGGAGATGTGGACGTGACCAAATCAAAGTAAAAGCTCTGATGCAGACGGCCGGAGTTAAATCATACCCGGAGTCGGCCTACTGGCCCCGAAACAGTCCGGAGGATGAAGAAGAGGCAATTAAGTTGAGAAGCAAGTCGCAGTCTGAATATAGCCTRTTAAGGCTGCTCAAAAAACTTTAAAATACCCACTATGCTCTTCGATCTTCGTAAGAAAGCTACCGTAATTATTTGCAGCCYTTAAACAACACTTTAATTAATTTTCTGCGCTCGAAACAACAACACATCATTGAAACTATCGCAATAAATAATGTTGTAAGTATTCGTTTCTATTAAGTTCAATTATTCTTCAAAGTTATAGCACTTGACTATAATCATTATCGTAAAAGCTGCAATAATGTGAAGCGTGTTCATTTTAAAGAAGATACGTCGCACAATTGCTGCTTTTAAAATTTATTATCATAAACATTGAGAGTTTTACGAGTATTACGCGGAAGAGACCTCTTTGAAACTTTCACAATTTTAAGGAAAAACTTCAACAACTATAAAAAAGTCGCGAAAAAGAATGTTGGAAGCCTGTGTTATTTCTAACACCCACATAATTATTATGTTTTAATTTCTTAAATAAATTTTGAAACCAAAGAAAGGTGATTGCTATTTTTTATAAACTCAACAAAATGTCAATTATTAGGATGAGAAAAAAAAACAGTAAAACATAATGTAGTGTAGAAAAAGGAAAAAAGAATTACTTTGTTCTTACACATTGTAACATCTAATGTTATTACTCATGAAATTAGTCATGAGAAAATGGCTAAGGAAAAACACATTAATAGTAAATACAGGGTGTCCCAGCGAGTTGAAAAAGTTCATTAGTGACTTTTAAATGGTAAAATAAATTATATAGGACATTGATAGATACTTCTAGTCCATCGGTTAAAATTATTTTCAACTATTCTAGCGTCTCAAAAATAAGTTGGAATACAAACTTGTATTTTTTTTAATGAAACACCATATGTTTCTTAGCGTTTTTGAATGTAGGTTTTTATGAAAATGTTTTTTTTTTAAACTTTTATTGGTCTATTTTGCTTAGTTTTAAAAATAAGACGGTTTTTTTGACAAAAATATGCACTTTTTAAAATTTTAGTGCACATTTGGTTTTTTATTAAAAGAAAGGTGTAGCTTTCGTGTAAAAATACCAGCTTTTTCAAGCTTTATGATTAATATTAAATTTTAATTAATAAATTTGGTGACACTGTCATATGCTTATTTACAACTTTTACTATTAATTCGTTTTAATTTGTATGTTGGTAACACGTCAACAATTAATTTTAATAAAAAAATGTGAAGAGTTTAATTTACCCTCCTCCCACTACTCTTATTTGTGCTTCAAACGCTCATACAGTAAAATTTTTAATTTCTACGGCTTCAGGTACTTAGAAAAACAATTTATTGCTATTGGATAATTGATAATGTTTTATATTTTTTTTATTTAGCTTTTAATACACAAAATCTTTCTAATCACTGATCACATTATTTTTTTCTTCTCTGAAACTATTCTATAATCTATGAATTTATCGATTTTCTTTCATCGGGTTTGGTTGTTCGATAAACCCAGTTAAAAATCGACTTTTGGTAAACAAACCGAAGAGCAGAATCGCCTAATACCCCAGTRACTTCACTTGCAGTATCGGCTCAAACGAACAGCTGATAGCACGCCGCGAGTACTTTCCTTTTCATAGTAGAATAAATTGCTTAAACATGAGCTGGGCCGTAAAAGTACACTCGGGGGTGTCAGCAAAATCCCACATTGTACCGCTGTAGGCTACCCGGAATTCCGATCCTATTCCTCGACTGCATATTTCATTGTATCCAAATCTAATCGAATTGATTACAATTGTGTCCCATCACATGTCCCATTCTACCTACCATTCCAATTATGCCGCGACTACATCATGRAAAATGCAAATGATGAGATAAACGATTATTAATAAATGAAAAGTTCCTGATATCACCGACGTACTTATTATTACATCGAGTTAATTGGTCTTCGAGMATATTAATAACAAAATAAATCGATCAATTCGGRCTTATCAAAGACGGAACTTGCACGTAATGCGCTCGATCTTGGATGAAGTGGMCGTTTGTTCACAGGTTAATTAGCGACTATCGCAGCTATACAGGGTGTATTATTCAAACTAGGAGGAAAATGGCAAAGCAAGGTTCATTCAAGTGTATAAAAACAAGTGAAAACTAGGTTTTAACAATACTATTTGTAATAATAGAAACTTATTTTTTAACTGTTATCAAAAATAGATGAGATGTAATAAGTAAGGCTCGGATTATATGCAAAATGCATATTTGTTATTAAGAGGTATATCAACAAAATGTTAAGTTTTCTATGCATATCTAATGTTTTTTGATTAAAATAAGCCAATTAAAAAATGCATACTTTGCATATTTTGGCAACTTCGTGCATATTTTAGGAAATAATGCATATTTGTGCATATTTTCTTCAAATCACAAACTTCCGATTAAAAATTTCTGTTCAAGTTAAAAATTGGCGAGTTAAGAAAAATGATCCGATTACAAAATATAAAAGAAAACAACCAGTAATTCGTAAGCCGGACTCAAAGAAGTAGTATCCTGCTCAGAGTTTTCTTTTTAAATTCATTTTATACAGGGTGAATATGAAGTTTAGAATCAAACGGGTTTTTTTTAATTATTTACCTCAGGAAAATAATAATTAATATAAAATATAAAAAATCTGATCGTATTTTCAAAACGAAATTTTGTTTTGCTTTGAGTTACGCGATTTTTTTTGTCAAAATTGTAATTTTTTTTTTAATTAATAAAAGTAGATAGTCTCTAACACAGTTGTTTTTGGGAGAGTATACAAAACATTTTTTTTTTAGTGGGTTGCCATTTAAAAAAAATAAATTTTTTGTAGAACCCAATAAGAAAAACAAAAAATTCGAAAAATTTTATTCTTGATAAAGCATTTAATTCATCAATTAGTTTTTTAAAAAATAAATACTTTAGGCAAAAAATGTTTGGTTCCATACTTTTRATTCACCTAGTATAAAACAAATAAATCCTTCTATGGATAAGTAGTTGCCTGCAAATGAATTTTAGCAAAATTGTTTAAAGTGAGGTAATAGTAACTTTATTTTGACGGTAACATGTGATCTGAAAAGTACAGATTTCTTAGAAAAGCTTAATTACTAGGTTATTAAAATGGCTTGTCTGAGGCAAAACCAATTTATTTATTCTCTTTCGTTCATCGTGTGCGGTTCAAGATGATGAAAATACAAACTTTAGTGTACTCGAGGATAAAACTTTATTCCAACTTTGATTTTTTATTGTTAAAAGTTTTGCATATCGATGCATATTTGGCATATATTCGAGCTTATTTCTTAATATTTTGTGCATATTTTTGTGAAAATACATATATAAATATATATGCGCATATTTTACGGATTTTTCGTGCATATAATCCGAGCCTTAGTAATAAGTATATTTGCTTCTTTTTAAGTTATTTTAAAAAAATCTCAACTAAACAGCTCACGAGCTTTGTATTACTTTTTTACACTTTTTTCTAGGTTTTAATGTTTGTATTTTTTTAGTTTTTTTCTTTTCCTACCTATTAGCAAAAATATTTTTACTATTTTTTGTGATTAGGGTACTTATTTATGTGCCAAGCTGCCTACAAGCAGCAAAAGACTTGTATTAATGGCATTTCATTTTGTATGAATAAAAATTCTTTGTTTTAAAATTCTGTTACGTCCACACTTTACCATCTTGGTCGCATTGCTCATCGGTGGTGCGGTTTCGAGGGGCTTGCCGCCGCCACCGCGCCACTTGTGGGATGCGCATTTGACATATTACAAGGATTTATAATTACACACCAAGGTGGGACCTTTCGTCATTCTTTGTTGCAACACCACATTGAGTTAAATGCTACGGAACAAGGCGTGTAAACCTAGCCTGTGCTTCGATGTACGATCCAAGGTGAGACCGTGGATGTGTGAAAAATACAAGCAAGCGACAAAAAGCCGCAATTAGCGTCGCGTGTTTTCCCGCCCTTTCCCTCCGCGAAAAATTCCTCGAGACGGAAAAATCGTAAAATTGCAGTAAAAACTGTGGCAAGTGAAGTCACACGGCCGTATCTAGTSGTGGTCACATAACTCATACCCAATGCTGCTGCTTTTATTGTCCCGCACAATACTTGCGGTGGTTATTGGCCCTCAATAATTCACGCGGTACACTCATATCGGGAAATGCCGCCGCGAATTCCACCCTCTATCACACATGTGGGTGTCTTAGCCCTCGCTTTCACCCATTTGCTATTCGATTTTCCATTAAATTTATCTGACAGGGCCAGTGGCGTAACAACAAGTCCTCACTCCAAAGGATAGTTCAACTGAGAGACAAAGCTCTTTCAACCGTTTATTAGTATTCTACTTTTTATTTATACAGGATGTCCCAGCGAGTTGAAAAAGTTTATTAGTGATCTTTAAATGGTAAAATTAAAAATAGTTCATCACCGAAAATTATTTTCAACCATACAGCTTATCTCAAAAATAAGTTACGATACAAACTTTTCGTTTTTTAAATGAAACACCGTATGTTTCTTGAAATTATTGGATAAAGTCCTTTAAAACAATGTTTTTAAGATAAAATTTTTTTATTTTATTTTGCTTAGTTTTAGAAATAAGACGGTTTTTTGACAAAAACATGCACTTTTTAAAAATTTATTACATAAAAACTAAGATAGCTAGCAATTTTTTAGTGTTTTAAATTTGTAAAGATTAATAAATTAAAAGTTTGTTAAAAGTTAAATAACTTAAACAATTTAAATAGAACACCCTATTTTATATTTTTGCAACTAATAGATTAATAAATTGTCTATTTAAAAAAATGAACTTTTAATATCTAGAATTGATAAATGAAAGATATTTAACACTCAATATTAATTGCAGCAACAATGCTTATCAATATCTGGGCAATGTTGATACTTTGGCAACCATAGTAATTCCACCACGGATCACTTATCCGTTGATTTATCCAGAGATTGTAAAATTCGTTATAAATACTGAAATTCGAATAATTTTATTGTAAAAATAAAGAATAATGGATTCAGTTTAACACAAATGTGATTATTAAGTAATATTTCTTCTATCTCTTGTGCAACTGTACACTTTTTGGCTACTGAAAAAATAGTAATTATTTTTTTAATGTTTAACGTTAAATATCTTTTTAGTTATTGATTATAAACACCAAAAAGTAAATAATTTTAGAAAGACAATTTAATAATCTTTTAAATGCAAAAACAATTAATAGTCTGTTTCATTTAAATTTTTTAAGTTATTTAACCAACGTCTTCATTTTTCCATCTTTGCAAATGCAACACACTAAAAAAATGTTACAACCTTATAGCTTGTACCTTCTTCTCTGCGGTAGTAAAAAACTATTTCTATTTGTCTTAGTTTATGTGTACTGAATTTTAAAAAAATGCATGTTTTCGTCAAAAAAACCGTCTTATTTTTAAAACTAAGCAAAATCCACCAACAAAAGTTTAGCTTACAAACAAATCTACATCCAAAAACGCTAAAAAACATAATTATGGTATTTCATTTAAAAAAACAACAGACTAGATTAGTATCTATCAATGTCCTATATAATTTTTTTCGAATTTTACTATTTAAAGATCACTAATGGACTTTTTCAGATCGCTGTGACAACTTGTATGTATATTGATCTGCAGAAGTAAATAAATTAAAGAAAAATTTAAATTTCAATTTATTTAAAAAAAAATCTGTGTAAGCATACAGTGTATTAAAGTATGAACAATAAACTATTATTACAAAATAGAAGAATGGTTTTATTTTTAAAAAGTGAAAATATTAGCTTTGCTAGGACATTAAAATTGGCTTTAATAATAATAATCTGCGCCACTGGTGTTGAGAAAGGATTACTACTGTATTAATCCGCGTATTATGTCTATTGCCTTCTAATATAAAACCTCGCCGCTTAGATGCATCCTCTCACTTAAAAAAGCCACGATCGTGTCATAAAAGTTGCACTTAGCGATCCTTTTAGCACGGTTGAGCGGGCACGAGGTCGAGTTGCACAAAATTGAAGCCATAAAGCATAACAAGCCAACCTCGAGACCCTTTAATATTTCAATCAAGATATCATCTCGGTTTGAATCACCCAAAGTGATTTTTAATTCGCGGCCATAACATCGGGGGCGAACAAAGGCATAGCTTTTGACTGATTCTCAACCGCAGGATGAGCTGCCGGAGTTCCTGCAGCGCAACGCGTGCTCGTTTAATTTCAAACACGTGAACAATAATAAGAGGGCCGGAATGTCCCTTATCTTTGCGCAATCATTTTAAAAACAGTTCTCCGCTCACGTCTAAGTGGGTATTTTTTTCATTTCGTCGAATCATAAGTCACCATAAAAGTGAACGGTCAGCGAAGAACCGCTAGGGTATTGCTGAGAGAACCCTCGGCTTGAAAATTTAATAATTCAAAAATTAATCCGCAGCAGTCATAACAAACCCCTGTAACCACTTTATGTTATCACAATGCATCAGAGATCCTCCCGGAGAGCTGTCTTTTTACTCAAGTAATCCTACACGTGGCTGAAATGTTTGCTTTCCCCCGGCAAGGGATGAGCGAATATTATAACCACCCTGAAACGGCTCCGGATGCGTTTTAGAATTTTTCAGGAAGCGTGAGGCTAATACACGGAGGGCAATACAGACTGCAGTTTCACCAAAATGCAGAAACAGAAATGAACAAAACTTGATGATTGATATACAAGGTGTTAAAAAAATGTTTAAGGGGGTAATAGTAGATCAAAACAAACAAAAAAGTCTTAATTAACATCGAATGTAAAAATTTTTAGAATTTTTACTAGAAGCTTTGAACAGATTGCAAATGGGTAATTGTTTTAAAAAACGAATTTTTGACACTGTATTTATTGTGAAAAAAATATTTTTTTGTAATTGTGGGCCAKGATTCGTCGACACGTATCGCCTGCGTATTTTTTCAATTCGTAGAGCGAAAACAAATTTAATTTGGTCAAATTAAACAAAAAAGTCTTAATAAACATTGAATGTGAAAATTTTTAGAATTTTTGCTAGAAGCTTCTCTTTTTTATTTAAACAGATTGCAAATAAATGTTTTAAAAAACGAATAATTTTCTATATCTCCAAAATCGTTATTTTGCGGACCCATGTTTATTAAGAATTTTTTGTTTGTTTTGGTCTATATTACTACCTCCTGAAATGTTTTACAATCTTTTTTAACGCTGTATTTATTGTGAAAAAAATATTTTATTGTAATTATATGGGCCAAGATTCATCGACACGAATCGCCTGTGTATTTTTTCAATTCGTAGAGCGAAAACAAATTTAATGTGGTCAAATTAAACAAAAAAGTCTTAATAAACATTGAATGTAAAAATTTTTAGAAGCTTATCTTTTTTGTTTAAACTGATTGCAAATAAATGTTTTAAAAAACGAATAATCTTCGATATCTCCAAAATCGTTACTTTGCGGATCCATGTTTATTAAGAATTTTTTGTTTGTTTTGGTTTATACTATTACCTCCTGAAATGTTTTATAATTTTTTTAACACTGTATTTATTATTTTTCTGTAATTGTGGGCCAAGATTCGTCGACACGTATCGCTTGCGTATTTTTTCAATTCCTAGAGGAAAAACAAATTTAATTTGGTCAAAATAAACAAAAAAGTCTTAATAAAATCAAATGTGAAAATTTTTAGAATTTTTACCAGAAGCTTCTCTTTTTTATTTAAATAGATTACAAATAAATGGTTTCAAAAACGAATAATTTTTGATATCTCCAAAATCGTTACTTTGCGGATCCATGTTTATTAAGAATTTTTTGTTTGTTTGGTCTATACTTATTACCTCCTGAAATGTTTTACAATCTTTTTTAACACTGTATTTATTGTGGAAAAAATATGTTTCTGTAATTGTGGGCCAAGATTCGTCGACACGTATCACTCGCGTATTTTTTCAATTCTTAGAGCGAAAACAAATTTAATTTTGTCGGTGTACGAGTCGCAGGAATGAAATGCCATTAAAGTAAACTCTCTTATACGACTTAAAAATATATAGCTATTGTAAAGCACCCTCATCTTGGGTATAGCGCGCGTATATGCTCCAACACAGCCCCTTGCTTTAAGCATCCCCGGAAAATTACTGCAATTGTCTCGATCATTGCCGTCGGTTTAAACTAACTCCGGGACCGAGAGAACATCTAGCTTTTGAGGACAGAGTGAAACGCCCCCACCCAAAGGCTATATATTTTTATTTCCCCATTGCCTACTTAAAGAACTGATTAAAATAGGGGATATGTTAAAGCCAATATTAGGACGGTGAACAGGGCGAAAGCGTTTCACTTTTTTATCAGTAATTTGCCCTTAAATGGGACGCGAGTTGCTATTACTTAGATAGAATTGACGTTGTAACTCATAGGGGTCTTTAATTGGTTTTTAAAGTTGCCATCAGTCGGCCACATTTAAGATATTACGGCTCTTTATGATTTATTTAAATTAAACTAATGGGGTAGGGAAATGGGACCACTATAACGTTTACTTGCTTATTACCTCCTCAATTACCGGGGAAATAGCCAAGGTACTCACATATTATTTAAAGACACATAAAACTTTTACTACTAAGCCACTTTTGCGACACRTTACATTTCTTGATACACTTAATTTAATTGAGCAAAATTAGTCGTAATATGCTTGGAATAATATTASGCACAAAATAATGTTTTGTAATTTTATAACCGGCTAGCTTGCACCCCTGACTTCGTRCACGTAGATTTTCGATATAAATTTTTGTTGTTTCTTAAAGAAGAAATGTGAAGTTTTTTGTTTATCTATTTTTTTCTTGATTCATCAACTCAAAACAACGCGGGAGCATCAGAAAGCCGATTTTTAAAAGAATGACGAAAGTACTTTCTAAACGCTTCACCTCGTCGAATTTTTAATAACTCTTAATAACTCTTAATAAACTCTTAGTGCATTATACACCCTCAAATCTCAAAATTTAAAATTTTTGATTTTTATATTTTTGTTTAAATGTTTGCACCTAATTTCATTCCGTTATAGGTTGGTTTTTGATAAGTGATTGATTAGTGCACTTCTCTACTCTCTAAGAAAAATATTTTCCAAATTGCATGTTTCTATCTTCGTTTAAACATTCTTAAAAACTGATTTTTAAAAATCTTGTCTTAGTGCACCTTTACAAACGCCAAAGAACATATCTTCTGAATTTTAAATTTCTAGCTTCGTTTAAGTGTTGACAACATATTTCACCCTCTTGTAAATATAATTTCAAAAAATCCTTTTTTACCCTCTAAAGAATATATTTGCTAAATATTATGTTTTTATTTTCGTTAAAATGTTTAGACTCCATTTAACCCTGTTTAGAAATTGATGTTCAAAAAATCCTTTCTTAGCGGTTCTCTACACCCTCTAAGGAATGTTTCCCAAAGTTTATATTTTTATCTTCGTTTAAATGTTTACGCCCCATTTCATCCCCTTATAGATTGATTATAGAAAAATCCTTCCTTAACGAACCTCTACACACTCTAAAGAACATATTGTCCAAATTTCATGTTTTTATTTTTGATTAAAAATGTACACCTCGTTTCACTCCCTTTTCTAAGGGGGTAAATAAGTTTTTACTTATTATTTAAAAAAAAAATCTTATCCTAGTGCACTTTTACAACTGATAAGGAACATATTTTCTAATTTTTTTCTTTCTAGGTATTTTTGTTTAAATA
>NW_025401068.1:13762660-13769637 GCF_015345945.1 Tribolium madens
GGTTTCCAAACATCTTCAATAAAGTTTATTTCAATAGACTTTTTACTCATTTTTTTAACAGTATCAAAATCTAGACTTTAACAATGAAATTATTTTAAAACTGTTAATTATTTAGATTTCTCTTTTCTAAAAAGGAAAGTCTATATCTTACTGATAAGAGCACAAATCCAATTTTGGTCTTCGAATTCGTCTTTAATAAAAGATCACTTATAACGTGTGGTTTAACACGGCGCCTTTTTTTCATCATACTGTATATAGATTGACCTGTGAATTCAAACAGTAATCATTTTGAATCACCGTCGGATCTTGGCGATCAAAGAGAGCTTTCATTGTTTGAAACCATGTCATGCAGTTCGCCAGCGGCCATATCCTTAAACGCCACGTCATGACATCCTCGTTCACAATATTAGCAAGCCACACATCTGCCATCTACAGATTGGAATTAATCTCCGCGCAAAAACCCTTATTAATAACATCAACAAGGCTGACGTTTTTTTTAATGTAAAAAAGCAGCAAGTTGTGGCAATTAAAGGTCGTAAATTCGCCGGGTGACAAGCCTCTATAACAGTTATTTAACGAGCGTTGACAGTAACATCCCTAGCATAGAAACGATGACACCGAGTATAACAAACCAAACGGACACGGCTGTTTTCCTGGGGCGGCAGGTGGAGGACTACACGCTCGTCATAAAGTATGCGATGCACAGCACAGATATCAAATAATGTGTAGGTTCCTACCATACAGTGGCTCGGCGATGGCGAAGAGARCAGAGGAGAGGTGTTGCAGGTGATGGACGAAATGGGCGATTGTGGCACAAGGTGCACCTCGACGCAAGGTGCACCTCCTCGACGGAGACGGGTAAGTACCGTGAAGGAAACTTCACGCCAATACAAGAAACCAGAAGGCATGTGTGACCACCGTCTAACCGCAGTTTGATTTAGTGGTTAGAGGAAATACGCTATGAAAGAGGTAAGGGTAGCCGGTGGTAAAGCCGCTAATGAAGATATGAAAAAATGTACCGCAGTGGTGGTCTCTCGTCTCTGGCGTCAAGGTGCAATAAAACAACAAACCTTTGCAATTTTTTTTCGAAAATAAGTCCTTAAATTGAATAACACAATTTTTTAACATATTTTTTTGTTATTTTTTTAACATATAGAAAAAGGTATCTCTTAAAATCTAACAGTTTATTAAGACTCTTATTCAGAACTCTGAACGATATCGTTAGTGAACGATTCGTTGGTAAACGAATTTTCGTATTCTGCAAATAAACTACTTTTGTGGACTACCGATAATTTTGTTAAAATTTGTTGTTGACGAACGAAAGCTCAATAGGTTGTAGTTGACTCAACGAATTAATATTTTGATAACTGATTTGTGAGTTTTTATGAAATATGGGTCATATTTTAAATTATTTTCTCGTAGAAATGCAAAGAAAATAATTATTATTATATTATTACTGTTGTTGATTTTTCTATTAGGTATAAAATTTAAAACATACTTGTACCTATTTTGGACAAATGTACAAGCAGTTAAAAAAATTGAAAGAGGCTAGCAATCCTTTTAATACGTTTGATGAATTATTTTAAAGAATGTTTAGATTTACCTACAAGAACTCTAGCACATGATTTTTTTTTCTTAAAATTCAAGTTTTTTGAAAAATAGACAACGTACTCTAAATAAAGAAAAATCGACTTAAAAGAAAAGTTAGGTGGTTGATGGAGTGGGTGGTTGAAACTCATCTTCTTGTTAAATAAAAATATATGTTTTTCATAATACATATTTATTTAAAAATAGCTTTAATTTTTTTCCACCCAGCTGTCTTTTWCAGAACTACCTACCACCAGCATCAAATTTATCATTAATTTTTTCCATGTCTTGTTTAAAGCAATGGCTTTCTCCGCTACAAATTTATTTTTTTTTAATTGGAAGTCGTTTTTCAACAAATTCTAATAAAGCTCAAATTGTTAAATCGTTGTTTTACATTTTTTCTTTTTTTGTCGATACAAGCCCTTTATTAACTTTAATAATCTTGTGACATTAATGACGTTTTTGAATAAATATTAGCGAATTAAAAACATTTACTTTTCGTTGAGAAAATGTGAAAGGTCGTTTCCTTAACGATATGGTTACGGAATACGAAATTCAAACATGTCGTTACAACTTTCATTGAAACCCATTCGTTTATTAACGAAAAATTAGAGAATAGGGGTCTAAGTCTTTGAATGCTTTTATTCCTCTTTTCAATTAATTATCTTCATTCGCAAACTCACAAAAGTTACCCTGTTATGACTAAATGTCATAAAATTCAGCAGCACTGTAGATCATCATCATTCGACATTTTGCACTACTAACTGCACCAGTTGCATTAATAGATACTTTCGAAAATCTCAACAAAAATTGATACTGATGCATGACGTTTGTTATGATTTCATTGCAAGAAGTTTTGATTATTTTGTTCTTTTATTTTCTAATTATAGTTTTTTTATTCTCAGTTTGCGGATAAAATAATATACGTTATTTGGAGTAAAAATGAGTTTATGTGGCATTCAACTTTGACACATAAACTATTACTTTTACTCCTAATAACATAATATACAATTTTTTTCACTGTTGACTTTTATTTTATTTTCTTTTTTTCAGTCTTATCTTATATTTTTACTTTTTATGTTTACACTTCCTAAGTATACTTTTTTAAATACATTACTGTAGTCTTACGTTTTAACCCATTACAGCATAGAATATTTTTTTTGAAACTTTGTTTTTTTTTARAAATATACGTCATTTATAGCATGTTTTATAAGTCATTCACAACTTCTTTGTTTAGTTTGTTTTTTTTTTAACTTCCAGAAAAACTAAAACAATTATTGCAAAACCAATGACAGGTAATAAGTGTCACAATGTGCCTTTATACGGTATTGTAAAAGAAAGTCACATATCTTTTGCTTTACAATGTTAAAACTCAACACTTAGGTATCCATGAGTACCATATAAGTTGGGATTCATATTATATCCAAATACACAACAAGATGCACTTTAGAGGCGCTGGCACCCAACAAAACCTTATAATGAACTTGTCTGTTAGTTTATAACGTGCAGATTTTGTGAAAATTCTAACTATAAAAATTTCGGAGTTATGAGAGTTTAAATTTTACACTTTGACTCTATAATTAATTAATAATTCTCTAAGTTTTTTTTGCTACAGAAACAAAGAAGCTGTATCCTAAATTGTATCTTTGTTTTATGTTTTTTGTGACTTTTATTGGCAAAATTTTTGTACTTTTAATAAATTATTGTAAAAAACGTATACAAAACTATCAGTATCATTAAATAGACATAAAAAATGTCAAATGGCAAAAAATAAAGTCAAAATTTTTTGGAAGATAAAAATTTTTAACATTTCTTTCATGTATCTTATCTTACTTGAAATTTTTCTCTGGGGCGCGAGTTCTGACGCACCTGTACTTATATTTTTTCTTTATATTAAGTTTTTGAAAATTATTTTAATAAGCTAGAGGGAGATAACTAAGGCAACATTTCAATAAAAAAAAAATTGACTGCACGGATGTCCAGCTGGGTCATCTTTCCTCTAGCGCGACCACCCAGTATCCCCTTGTAAACAAAATTATTTTAATTAAAAAACCGGATAAATAAGTAACCCGATCGGTAAAAAACCCGTTAGATATCAATTGATTTTTGAGCTGCCTGTCTTCCAATACCTAGCTAATAACATAATAAACAATCAAGTGGGACTCGACGTGGCCTGTAATTGTTAATTTAATTACAATCAGTTCGTTACATAATTAAATTAATTAATTCCACACTTGTCAAACGGAGCAAGCCGTATGGCAAAAATGAATGATGAATTTATCTCGTCGGTAATACATCATAACAGGTAGAGACTCTAATTGACACCAGCAAAACTGAAAATTCATTTACTACAACACAAGATCGAGGAAGTATTCCGTAATTAAAACGTAATTAATAAATGATTAAGTGGTCTGCTCTGACTTAACCAGCAACTAAAATTCACTTCCTACTGCATGATGATTGTTAAGTCTTTATATGCATAATGTAATATACAGTGTGGACTCGGGCTCTAACACTTGTCGTAATCTAGTCTACTGCCTCAAATGGTAAAGTCGATCGTAAAAACGATAAAATATCGACTTGGAATATGTAGACAAGAGTCAGAACGGCTGTTGCCACTAATAAAGTTCTTACTTAACAATCTATAACCTATTAAATAATTCGTAATCCCATATAGGTGGAGGCAATTTTTGTTCCCAGATGGTTTACTGAGAGAACCGTTTATGCAAACTGATTTTCAAAATATGGTAGCATAATCCCTATTGACTCTACGTAAATATCAAGAAAAAAAAACACGATTTTTTAAGTGTTTGGATTATCCAAAGTGTCTAAAATTGCCGTTACAAAGATGACAATAATGAAAAAACTGTGACTTGTAATTAGTGGTGAATGTTTAAGGGTCAGGTGCTTCTAAAAGCCATTAGTTGTCCGTAACAGCTGATAGTGAATCTTCACAGCATTCACGTGCGTACTTCCGGTCCACACGGCCACTTCCTATCGCACCATCTCTTAATGGCCACTCGAAACGACTCGATACTTAAGTAAAGGTGTGCACATGCCGTTACACGCAAACCCAATTTTATTTCACCACACTCTATATATTTCGAACATTCGCCAAAAAAACCTAGGGTCAATCGATGTAAATCAATTGCCAGCCCGAAGTGGACAAATAATCTATCTTATTTGTCAGGATGATGTGGAAATGAGGGTCGAGAACAAGAAAAATTGGACGGGAAACGGCAAGGAGGGTCCTTCTTATGTGGCCCCATAACCCGACTTGGAACTAATTTGTTTCCTCAGGGTGACAAACGTTGGAAAATAAACTTTAATTAGCATTTCGTACGCGTTATTACGCGTTAATTTGCTTCTGCTTGAGCTAATTGCACGTGGATTTTGACAGATAAAAAGGTTTGTTTGCGTCTCCGTTTCGTGGATAGATCTAATCGCCACGATTGTCATAGAAGCYAGATTAGGTTTATGACGAAAATTAATGACACTGTACTGTTAATTTGAGATAAAAGTACACGACCTTTTCGAGAAACTTTTTTATGTTAGCTAATTAGTGAGAAATATAAAATAAAGGAGTGAGGGATTACGAAACTTTGAAAAACTAAATAACGCTTTAAATTTTATAGAACTTCTAAAAATGTAACACTAAAACCAAACCTATAATGAATTTTTTTAAAGAATTAAAAAAAAACTCAAACTAAAAAAATATAAAATGAAGAAGAATAAACGAGATTAAAAATTAAATTAGTTGAAGTTGAGTATTCTAATACATTAATAGTCAATGTAGTTGTGCTTTGCTAAGTAAATTATCATTATTAAGAGAAGAAACACTTTAAAAAGTGTAGTATCTTTTGGTCCTTATCTACAGACTACGTCATGATTTAATACACAAAAAAAACTAAAACTATTTTTAGATGATTTAGTTTTTGTGTAATAAATTTTTAAAAAGTGCAAGTTTTCATCAAAAAAAACATCTTAGTTTTAAAACTTAGCAAAATCGAAAGTTTAGCTTAAAAATATTGCCATAAAAATTTATATCCAAAAATGCTAAGAAACATATCAATTCTCCCAACGAAAACTATAGTAACTCAAAAATTACAGTTTTGAGAAAAATTGCATTGAATCTTTGATTGTTAATAAAAAAATCAAGAAACTGAAAACTATTGAAAATTGGTAAGGGTCTAAATTTTGGTAATTAATGATTTATTTAAAGAAAATTTTTCTCTTTGCTTTTGTATTTTGGGCCCTATATGAGCCATCGGAACTCAAAAATCAATTCTTATGAGTTACCTAATATAATTTTCGTTGGGAGAGTCGATATGGTGTTTCTTTTAAAAAACACAGGTTTGTATTGTAATTTATTCTTCGGCCACTCTGTATAGTTGAAAATAATTTTAAGCGATGAACTAGATTACTACAGAGTGGTTATAAATGATTTTCATCTATCCAGCTTTAGAATTGTTTTGCATTTAACTTTATTTGTGCCGCTCTACTTTTTTGAAAACTCTAGTTCTATCATTAGTGGCACTTTTTAATTAATAATAAATTGTTGTTAATTAAACTTTTTTTGTTTCAACTAATTTCCAATAATAATTGATAATAATGTATACTTTGGAAGAAAACAAGTTTATAATTGAAGTCGCTTAGTAAACGGCGATTTTTTAATTTTGAGTTAAAACAAATAGGTACCCCTATTTTCGTAAAGCGGCATTTTTTATTTTACATGGAAAATTCACAGCTGGCTAGATGAAAATCATTTATAACCACTTTGTATCTAGCAATGTTCTAAATATTTTTTTCAATTTTACTATCTAAAAGTCACTTTACCAACTCGTTGGGGCCCCCTGTGTAATAAAAAAAATAATTTTACTTTTTAGCTTATTCCTTTTAATCCGACATTTCCATCGAGTACAATTAATTAAGGAATTTCTTCTGTATAATATTTTAATTTCTTAAAAAATTATGTACAAATTTTAAAATTTTTGTGAATTCCGTGAATGCAAGTCTCGAATCCTCTAAACTGGTGTATAAAAACGTCCATTAAAGCCCACATTGCAAAAATGCAAAAATCAATTTTTTTTGCTTCTTCCCTTTACTTAGCCGATATGCCGGTGCATTTTAATTTACGGCAACAAGTGTCGGTTCATTTAGAAATTTTGTATGTAAAAGAGGCACTTGTACCAGCTGTGAATGCAATAACAATACCCTTAATAGAAAAAAATTGATATTAGGAATGAATAACTGAATTGAAATCACCCTGATATCGACTAAATGCTTCGAGTATGCCGGTGTAAAGTAAGTTGCAATTAAATAAAATTCGTTAAATGTGAATTTTAATCGGTTGGTGTTTTACGGTGTCTGGATTTTTTTCGTATAAAAGT
>NW_025401068.1:13772062-13778113 GCF_015345945.1 Tribolium madens
TTAAAAGTGTTTGGCGTAATACCGGCAGGCAAACTCTTTTCCCAACTTGTTCTACGATTTAAATAGTGGAGCTCAATAACTCATACATTGAGTTTATCTGATTAAAAAAGTCAATTAATCATGGCGATGGTAAGAGAAGATGTTAGGAGAAGGACGTCGTAAACCATCGCCAATCAGAGACATATAACATWAAGATGCCTCAACATCTACGCTATAACTAATTATTATTTATGTTAAGGTTGTGGATGTGTGGGTTACTTTCAGTGCTGAAGCGCCGGTGGGTTCCCATCGCTTACACGAAGCGTACGAAATAAAAAGAACCTTCAAAACGGCCGATTTTTTCGTTTTGGTTTCACAACCAGTTTAATGCTTTTTTATTGATTTCAAAATGTTGCCAATTATCCAAAACTTGTGAAGCAGATATTTCCAATTTATACGGAATGAAAATTGCGCAAATTAGCAATGTATAAATACCACAAGTTTTATTTCAATTAACTTTTAAAATTAAATGAAATTTAAAAAATACAGTATTTTTAAGTCGGTCAAGTATTCGAAATCAGAAAACAACGTAAAAATAGCTAATCTGTTTTTTAAAGAATTTTTGTAAAAGTTTATTAATTTTATTTAAACTAGTCTAAAATAGCTATTACTTTTCTGAAAAACTTTATGTAATAATTCTCGCAATGCTTTACAAAGTTTATAAAATAAAATACAAGTGCTGTAAGAGCCAAAATACGATCTTAGATGCCAGAATTATGTAATTCAAATAAATGTTAAAAGATAAGAGCTTTAAAACTTGCACATAAAAGTGTAGTAGAAAAATGTGGATAGAAAAACAAAAAGTAAGTAAATTGAAATACAGTGAAACTTCTCTATAACGAGTCCCGGTTTTAACGAGTAAATCGATAACAATTAAGAAACACAGAAAGGTTTTTGATAATAATTCTAGAGTTATTTGCCGAAAATCGGACAAAATTTTATCAAAAATTAAAAATCCGAAATTTTATTCAAATGCACTTATAGGAATCTTAGAAACTCATAAAATGAAAAAAATATTATAGAAATGCAAAAAAAAAATTTGTGTTTGAATGAATATATTGGATTACAGCACAGACTCTGTCGGCGGCGGTGGTGATTTAGCGGCATAAGGTTCCGCTTTCCGGCAGGTAGGTCCGGGGTTCGAACCCCGGCAATTTTTCTCAGATTCAAATTCAAATATAAGTCAAATAAGTGTTAATAGATGGCGGGCGCATAAGAGCGCGAGCTTTAAAACATGTACATAAGTGTAAATAGTGAGATAAAGTTAAAAGTAAACAAAAGGTAAGTCAAATAAAATATAAAACAAAAGGTAAGTTTTTTTCTTATTAATTTATTCTAAATAAATTTAGAAAACTAATAAATTTGTTATTTAATTCGTCAAGCCAAAATTTAAAATGTGCAAATTAAATATGAGAGCAGTTAAATAAATGACAGGAAATTTGTTGAATAGGGTAGTAATAAAACATATGGATAGTAATAAAGCAATCAGTAAATACTTGAATTTTGATCAGTATAAAATGATAAATGATTAGTATTTAATTAATTTTTGCACAGTAAGGAATTAAAAATGATTTGTATAATATAATATTTTTTAACAGTAAGAATAATAAATGTTAAGTAAAGCACGCAGACTATTTTATTGTAATTTGTTCAGTAAAAAATCCAATTTGCACAGTAAAAATAATAAACGCTCAGTAACTTTAATCAAAATTAGTAAAACAACATAAAATTTCAAGAGTTTTCAGTATTGGTTACATAACAATGTATGGAGGGTGTTATATAAATTAGCAAAGGCCTCTGCGCAAGAATGATTTTAGCAAGAGCTGGAAACTGTGCACAAATGGTAATCAGTCTAATCTGCTCCTGATACCACAATTTTGTTTTTGAACGCTTTGCGACATTCCGATTTTGCTCGGAAACATTTMGTTTGTAAATGTGTGAATATTAAATTAATTAGTTTTGCTAGACATTTATTCATTGTCTTTACTGTGCATTTTTTATTTTTACTGATCAAAAATACTTGTCGTTTTGCATTTATTTTTTCTCTTTTTATATTATAACACACTGTTGCTTGCACCTATTCAATTTTTATTTAATTTTACTCGTTCTAATTCCTATAATTTTTCCAAGATGCGCCCAGATAGTACCCATAAATCAATTTCTTTTCCATTTCCAGTCCCGCTTCTCTTCGCACCTGTTGTAGATTACAATCATAAGACTTGTAAAATTTCATGGCAGTACTAACTTCTGTTATAGTTTCCATTAATGATGAGGGTAGAGTAATTACGTATGATATCGGTATGTACTTGATGGTTTAAGTGTCCGTCGATGGTGCCTATATGGGTAATCTTTATGCATATTGTACTTCTTTTCTACTCAAACACAATACACTTGCACCAATAAATTGTCTTATTATATGCGTGTAAAGCGCCTATGCAATCATCATGACAACTTGTTCAATGCTCGCACCTGAACATCGTTCTAATTAGCCCAGCACCACCGTGACCGCATCTGCCGACCAATTTTCCCTCGAAACCTGAAATTGAGTCTTCGCAAATCGCAAACGCCGAAATCGAGCATTGAAATAATCTTCTGTCGGTGTGGCATTATTGCGTGTGAGTTGTTAAATCAGCACTTAATATCAGACCAGTTGAACGGGGCAATTAATGTTGCTGGTAATTGCCATAGGTAGCGACCTTATTATTTATATACATGTTATCAACGTGGTCTAAGCGCGCTTGTTTGTACTTCTTAACATGTATGTGGCTGTAATTTACTGTAATTACTCCACGATACCATTCTGTGGAAGAGATTTACGCTATGGTTGCATCG
Organism: Tribolium madens; assembly: GCF_015345945.1. NCBI lineage: Eukaryota > Metazoa > Arthropoda > Insecta > Coleoptera > Tenebrionidae > Tribolium > Tribolium madens. The sequence continues at coordinate 13,774,934 of NW_025401068.1, forward strand.
CGATTGATACTCATCGACTTCTGGGCCATAATGGGCGCTTAAATCTTCGCCGAGGAAATCGATGGCACGGTCTGGTCAGCAAGTACGTAAACAAGCGCAATTTCAATCTCGCTAAGAGAAGTGGCTCGGTCATAAATCGATTTAGAAAAATTAAATAAAAACGAAAACAAACAAAAATTTGTTTCAGCAATTGCTTAATTGAAATGAAACCAAACAGATTACACAGTAAAAAAGTAGTGTAAATAATGAACTCTAGATAACTTTATTTCTAGTTTATACAGGTCCATTTATTTAGAATAATTTTTTTTACTAATCAGAGAGATAATAATCTACAGTAGAGTAATTTTGATCTCTAAAGACGTCAGGAATAGAGTAAAATAACACTATTTAGTGCGTTTATTAARCAATCTTACGTCTATACTTTAGAGTGAAGTAAATCTATATTGGTGGGAAATTTAAATGTAACTCTACATAGAGTATGGTGTCAAAATTTTTCAAACTCTATAGGTTGTAGGTAAATTTGAATAAAACTCTATTCAGTTTCTTAAATAAATTGTTTTTTATTATTACCGATAACATAGAAGTAAAATGAAATACATTAAACGAATTTACATACTCTAAAAAATAAATTTGTATTTCGGAACGAGAAACCATTCACTTGAGGAAAATGATTGTGATATACTACATCGTTCCTTATACCAGATGAATAAAAAGTATGGAACCAAGCGATTTTTTTGTAACTACTTTACGAAAAAAATAATTAGTGTAGTGTTAAGTACAATTAAAATGTGACCATTTATCAAGAATAACATTTTCCGAAATTTCTTTTAGTTTTCTAGTTTTGTAAAAAAAAATTTTTTTTAATGGCAACCCACCATGATAATTTTTTTAATTAAAGATTATGATCAAGAAATAACCTCTAATTAAATAAAATTGTTTTTTAGTCAGTACTTTTTTTTTAATAAATTATTAAAGTTGCATTCCGAGCTCATCACGAAGATTTTCCAAACTTAACCACTTCGTCGTTTCATGCATTTGATCATGGGAGAGCCTTGATTTTTATGCAGATACTTTGCGGTGGTTTCGAACAGACTAAAAATAGAAGAAAATGAGTTTTAATTGGATTTTTTGATCCATCCGGAACAACCCCAAAGGACGTGCACAAAAAAACGGGTTCTCCAAAGACCAAATGTATGAAATGACCCCTTCAGTTAAGTTCGAAAAATCTTCGTGATGAGCTCGGAACGCAACTTTACCAATTTATTAAACAAAAAGTACTGGCTAAAAAACAATTTTATTTAATTAGAGGTTATTTTTAGATCATAATCTTTAATTAAAAAAATTATCATGGTGCCATTTAAAAAAAAATTGTTTTCAAAACTCGAAAAGTAAAAAAAAAATTGAAAAATGTTATTCTTGATAAATGGTCACATTTTAATAGTACTTTACGCTACACTAATTATTTTTTTTGTAAAGTGGTTAGTTTACGAAAAAAAAACGATTGGTTCCATTATTCACCTGGTATAGAAAACTTATAAAAATTTAGTCTTTCGACAAAAGATTCAGTTTTCCATTTTTTCGTTACAAAAAATATCTGCTTTTCCGAGGTATCACTATTTATAGAACATATATCAATTATTTCATCAAACTGTGGAAGCTGAGAGTTTAGGTACTAATCTTTTCCTACACATATGAACATATGTTTTTGTAAAGGTATCCATGTTTGAACCATTTATATTGACATACGGTTGAATCATTTTGAATTTTTGTATGTACATTTGCTTACCTGAAAATATTACCTGTCCAGAAAATACATAAAAAACAATAAACAATATATACTTACTTCAACCAAAAAAAAATAAGTAAATTAACTCTATCCAAAGTGATTTACACTTAATAGTGCTGATAACCACTAAAAAAATTTGGAGTTTAATTTACAGAGTAATTTAGAGTTGATAAACACTGACAGATTTTTAGTGTAGTTTTACTTTTATATTTAACAACTCTAATTGATAACACTAGGATAGTGTATATTTAGATTCATCAATTTTTTACTGTGTGTTTTTACGGAAAAGAGGCATTAATTGAAAACACAAAGTGTGGTTTTATCAAAAAATAATTTTTGTCTGTAATTTCTACAACACTGCTGTTTTAATTGTCACAATTTTAAACCGTTACTGTTGTTAAGTTTGGTTGTTAGTTTATGAAAATATGAGCACTCATTGAAAAGCTACATGTGTTTTTCGGTTATTTTATAATTTATTATAGTTTCATCCACGAGAATACCCTGTTTTTCGTGCTCAACAGCATCCAGTAATTAGATAGTAGAGCCTCAAAAGTAACAAAATGCGTTCCAGGTGAAGTTTTTAGAAGCCCATAGCTAGTTAATTTGTCACGCTCTGCTTCAAAGTGGTATCGTACTTAATTAAAAGTAATACATTTGYTAGTTTGTCAACCGTGTTGTTTATTGTACCAATTAACAAATTAAAACTGTACATTTTTTGCTACTGTCAATATGATTGGTCGCATTTTTCTGTCGAAATTATTAACGTTCTAATCAGCCAATTACTTCTCCTACACACCCAATTAACCGTTCACCACTCGAGCAAGAAATCTTGTCATTTACTTAAGTTATAAAAGGAAACTGGAAGCACATCCTGTCGAGTTGATGATCGCGAAAAGCCGCAGCTTTTGCCCTATTTGTTATCCCGGCGACTGTCATCCAAGTCCAGTTTTAAAAGTGGTAAGACTGAAATTATCGCTATTTCTAGAATATAATTGACAGTCGGGCATAGACGAGATTAGCTGTATGTTTCATAACATTATAATTGCAAATACGACCGGATTGAGTCGGCACTTGCGATTTTTCTCGACGCTTTGACACTGAAAAATTTATCAATGGTGTGTGCAAGTTTTCAGGACGACGTCGCGATGGGATAGAGCAACGACAGCTACCGCGGCGGATGGTGGACAGATTAGACCGCAGCATTAYCATACTGGGTAATACAGGAGCTATGCTCTTCAGGCCACTAACATTCTAGATACCTGTATCTCGACTTCATGGAACGGGTTGAAGATTCATTCATAAGGCGACGGCACGGGGTACAGTGCGCGACAGAAATAATGACGAAAAATATCAAATATACAATATACTTCCTTTTAAATAATGAGTTTCTTTCG
>NW_025401068.1:13778664-13805104 GCF_015345945.1 Tribolium madens
GCATAATAAGAAGGAGAAAGAGCATAAGAACAAATAAGTGAACAAAGAAAACATAAGTAAGGAAAAGCTCATAAAAAGCATAAGAGCTTTTTAAGATTTCAGAGTCACAATGAGCATTTTGTGCGACTGTTTTCAGTTTTTCATAGCGGTCTTTGTTACAAGTAATTTTTTTAATTTTTTCGAGATAGGTTTAACTTATTCATGACTGAGATTCTAAGGGTTCTGTATGCGATGAATTATTTTTACTTGTTATACATACAGAGTGACCCAATGAAGACGAGCCTCCCCAAATATCTCAGAAACTAAAAAGATTTTCCAAAAACGCCGAAACAGGTCAATTTTGTTTCCGAGGAGGACATTTTTTGACATAACTTTCAAATCACTTCCAAAAACCTCCTAACGTCCACGCACCCCAACTTTGAAAATTGAATTAAATTTTAATATAAAGAAAAAATATACAGGTGCGCCAGCAGAAAAAAAATTCAAGTAAGATAAGATACATAAAAAAAAATGTTAAAAAAATTCTACCTTCCAAAAAATTTTGACATTTATTTTTTGACATTTGAGATTTTTTGTCTACTTAATGATACTGATGATTTTATATATGTTTTTTTCCAATTATTTATTAAAGGTACAAAAAATTTGCCAATAAAAGTCACAAATAACATAGAACTAAGTTACGATTTATGATTCAGCTTCCTTGTTTTCTCTTCTAATAGTCTGTAGCAAAAAAAATTAGAAAATTATTTTTCCAACAGAAATAAATAGAGTCAAAGTGCAAAATTTAAACTCTCATAACTCCGAAATTTTTATAGTTAGAATTTTTTAAAAATCTACACGTTATAACTAACAGACAGGTTCATTATAAGGTTTTGTTCGGTGCCAGCGCCTCTAAAGTGCATCTTGTTGTGTATTTGGATATAATATGGATCCCAACTTATATGGTACTCACGGATAAGTGTTGAGTTTTAACATTGTAAAGCAAAAGATATGTGATTTTCTTTTACAATACCGTATAAAGGCACATTGTGACACTTGTTACCTGTCATTGGTTTTGCAATAATTGTTTTAGTTTTTCTGGAAGTTAAGAAAAGACAAACCAAAAAAAACAAACTAAACAAAAAGTTGTGAATGACTTATTGAAACATGCTATAAATGGCGTAAAACGTAAGACTACAGTAATGTATTCAGAAAAGTATATTTAAGAAGTGTAAACTTAAAAAGTAAAATTATAAGATAAGACTGAAAAGAAGAAAAATTTAAAAAAAGTCAACAGTGAAAAAAATGTATATTATGTTATTAGGACTAAAAGTAATAGTTTATGTGGCAAAGTTGAATGCTACATAAACTCATTTTTACTCCAAATAACGTATAGGTATTGTTTTATCCGCAAACTGAGAGTAAAAAAACTATAAGTAGCAAATAAAAGAACAAAATAATCAGAACTTCTTGCAATGAAATCATAACAAACGTCATGCATCAGTATCAAAATTTTTATTGAGATTTTCAAAAATGTCTATTAATTTAACTTGTTCTAAAAAACAAACCACTCTAGAAAAAACCTAAAACAGGTTAATTTTGTTTTTGAAAAAGACATTTTTTGACACAGTTTTAAAAGCACCCCCATTAACAGTTTAACTTCCTCGCTTTCACCTCACTCAAAATGTCTTTTGGATCTTTTTTCTAAAGTTGAATGGGATTAATTCTATCAGATATCAGCAAAAAATTATCTTTCTATGTAGTAATTTCTTCTAATAAAAACTATTAAAATAAATTACAAGAAACTTACTAATGTTGTTATAACTATTATTGGAACTGTGACAAACTTATTTTTGTTTATTTATTGGGTGATGTAACTAAAAAAAAACAATAGTTCTTAAGTTCCTTTGTACATACTGACTGCTGAAAGATTATTTTTGTGCCGATATTTTATAAATGAATACAAATCATTTCATTTTGGAAAAGAGCTTTTAAAAAGCAATTAAAAAGTGTTTTTATTTTATGTATCACTAGTGTGTAAGAACTATTTAACATTTTAGAGTTAAGTGGCATAGACGTTGAAGGGTTAGTGGGGGTGCTTTTAAAATTGCGTCAAAAAATGTCCTTCTTAAAAACAAAATTAGGGTGGTTTGTTTTTATTAGAACACCCAGTATCTCATGAATGGATGATCTGATTCAATTTTGGTAAAAAGTTTTGAAAAGCTTGTTTAAATAGCTTTCATTTGATGTGAGGTAGTGCCATTTAATTTTTTAAATTTGGGGTGTGTCTAAGTTACAGTGTTACTTTAATTTTAAAAATTACAGCAAAGAATGTCCCCCTCGGAAACAAAATTGATCTGTTTCGGCGTTTTTGCAAAGTCTTTTTAGTTTGTGAAATATTCGAGGTGGCTTGTTTTAATTAGGCCAGCCTGTATATCAGTGAGGTTATTATTCTTATAAAGTAATTTAGTGATATGTGTAAAGCTCCTTGAAGACAAGTGGCCTTCCAACATGCATCAGTGAAATCCCTGACTTGAGGCACTAAACGGTTATAACACTTATAACCATCATCATTTTAAACATAACCATTAACTGAGCAGAATCATTAAGTTTTTCCGTAAACAGCGTTTTCATGGCGTGTCTAGGGTCTTAATTTACACTCCCGTTGTGTGAAAGCAGCTTCGCATACGATAATTATTCSAGTATGTGATATTGTCCTTTTTGAAAAATCATCTTGGTCTAATCATCTCGTTGTCACTAACAAACGTTCCAGGGCGAAATAATTCAGATAGTTGAGTGTAATCGCCTTTTAAGGTGGTCTTTGACATCCTGTAGGCCAAGATCGTGTCTGGTTGGCGTCTTAATGAGGGCTGGACGCGCGTGTCCATACATCAGACGATATCTCTGCAGATAAGCGCAAACGTTAATTAGTAAACCGAACAGTGGCGGCCCCGGCGTTACCACTCCAATCAGTTATCACTCAGGGCGTCTCTTCCCTTCCTCGCCACGCCACCCCACACCTGAATTAAGATCGCCGATTTGAAGATAAGACTGTGTCGTGATCACGAAACGCAAAAATTTGCTTGTCAAAGGAAAAATTAACACAGAGAAGATACAATGGTAATCTTGTTTCTTGAAATTTGTGAGACTCAGGGTTGGTTTATAGGTAGAAGTGTCATTGCAATTAAACGTCAGATTAATGTATTATAATTATAAAAAATCATTATTGAAATAAATACAAAAAGATTTTAATTCTGCTTATATGTATTATAGAGGTGCATTATAGTAATATTAAATTTATGTAATTTTTTTTTTTGAAAAAATTAAATATAAAGTAAATAGTTGTCTTAGATCATAACCTTCATGAGAAAAATGGTTTTATAGTGAACTTCCAATTAAAAAAAAATATTTTTTTAGAACATCACATTTGACTATCCATTCATCAATTACTTTTTTATTTTTAATATTTTAAGCAAAAAACGTTTGGTTCCATAGTTCTTATTCACCTGGTATTTTTTAAGTATAAAATTATGGACGCGTGTAAAAAAATAAACTTTTACATTTTTATGTAAATGAAAAAAAAGTAATTTTTATTTATACAGGATGATTTTAAAATATACGACACTATTTAAACCTATAAATTTTGAAGGTTACGTTTGTGAAAATAGTCAATAATAAGGGAGAAAATCGTTATGAACCTTTAATATTAAGTGAATTTGCCAGTGACTCAGTGATGATTTAAAATAAAAACTTCGGGCAGGTACGAAAAATGGGGATAAAAAAACATAAATTTAATTTTTTTAAATATTCCACTTTCAAATTAAAAATCACCCTGTATGGAGAAAATTTAAAAAAATCAGTTTAATATTTACAATTTTTCGAAACTTTTTTAATTTGCACCTTGCCCTTGAAAGTCGATAACTTAATCAATTTTAAAGATCTTGATATGAGAATAAAAACTCACTTGAGGATGACCACTTTGTGGTTGAAACGCGTTGTGTTTTAAATAAAAGTTTGGTGTGACGGGCTAATCGTATTTTTATTCATCGTTTCCATACCAAGAAGATCCAAGAAGAAGTAAAAGAGAAATGTTAAATCATTCTTTTGGTGCATTTATGATTGAAAAGGAAAACAAACTCTCAAGAATTAAGGTTGCGTTTGGGGAAAAGAAATTCTAAACCAAGAGATTCAGTACCAAAAAATTATCTTCCCTACAAATTTTAGTAAATTTATCTCTTGAAGAGTGTGAAACACATTGACGCAAAATGTCAACAACTGTCAGAAGTGTGAAATTGAATGAGCTTTTGGTTAAGTTTTTTTTAACGTAAAATTTAGGCCTTTTTCAGCCATGAAAATTTCGCGATCGATAGTTTTTTCATAAAATTTTTATTTTCTATCTTTGCTTAGTCTCCGCATTTTGCCATTTTTCACTTTTAGCATGTCCAAAACTGCTACTGCGCGAGAGAGTAAGTTAAATTAATTTTTACACGGGTTGAGAGAGTTGGAGCTATCACGTTTTAGAAACAGATAAAAAATAAGAAATAGATTTAGTCATGAGTGCTCCAAAGAGCGTTAATTGCTAGTAGAAGGAAGCTCTTAGTGAAATTCACGACCAAGGAGTTAATCTACTGGAGTTATCCCAAACACTAAAAAATGAGCTGTTGAGGACAAGTATTGCTTTTGTTGTTTTCAAAAGAAGAACACCAGCCAATGTGTGGTGACTAGATTTCTGATATTTCTGATTTGTTTTCATAAGCAGAAGAATTATAAATTTTGATGTACGAGACTGAGGCCTAATCTTAAATGTCTGAGGAGACACGTAACAAGCATATATCACCTCTTAAAATTTATTGAGATAACATGTARAATAAAACATCAACGTAAAAATTATGAGTCGTTAAATTGAGTGAAACAATGTTTACAGGKTTAGTCAAATGTTCACAACATAATAAACTCGCACAYTCTTCATATAAATATAAAATATTTATTATTCAATTATCTATCGTGYTTGAAAACATTTTTCAAGTAAGTAAGTCCTAAGTTTTAAGTTTCCCTGACTCGAAATCCAGTCCTCGCCTAATTTTATGCGAAACATCTGCTTTTGYTCCATAAACACACTCTTTTTATTCTGCCACCTGTAATGTCAGCTCATTTCCTAGACAAAAAATAGCAATTACGCTCTTTTATCCAACTATTTAGCATTAATTTTTAATTAGAGCACGTGTTTTGGAACGTGTTTGTAATGAAGTTCGGCAGCCGGTTCTAGCTCCTGTTCTGTGCCTATTTACTCCGGTTATAAATTTAAAATAAATTTTATGTCAAAGTCGTTATCGCGATAGATAGGATTAGATCAGTACAAGGTAGCGCTCGAGTTTTTTGACCCTTGYGCCATAAAACTAACTAGCGCCACGAGTGGAAAAATCATTTTTGGGGGTATGGAAGGCCGTTCAACTTGTTTGCTAAAAATGTGGAGTTTGTACTGGTTTTGGAAAAATTTCTAATGGTTTCCTGTCCGACTACTGCCGTTAGAGTCGTTCAACATTCCAGACTAGAGGGAGGCGCTCTACCTGTAATTGATTACTATAATATCYCTGTATAAGTAATTAACCGGTCTGCTACCGAGTGACGCCCATCAATATGACCATGTATGCAAGATTAGGATTCCTCTTCTCGGACCCTGCCTCCACCAACAAATTAATACAGTGGGCGAAGGAATTCCTCCTTACAAAAGAATCACTTCCGTCAAATATTAATAAACTTCAAAAAAATTAAAGAGCATTGTTTTTTTACTTCTGGGTTGCAAATAATTTATACTTGAAACTTTTGAGAGGAAATCTGAATTACTTTAATAACAATTYATGTTTTTTTCTTCAAGTTTACATAGTAATATTGTAACTTAGTTCTTTCATTTTGCTTAATTTCAGTACTGAATTTTTTAGTTTGCTTGGATGGAAGAACAGGCTTTAGCTTGTTCTAATTTCTTGGATAATAGCTTGTTAAAACTGCGCACTAAAAATGCGCATTGACTTAAAGCATAAATTTAAAATATTCGAATGTAAGAACAGAAATATTATTATAACTAAGAGGCTTTACGAGCTTTTATCTAAAGGTAGAAAAATGTTCAAGGGTAATTTTTTGAAARTGTGTTTATGCTACCACGCCCTGTTATCAAAATAAGCGTAAGTCCCTCACAATATTCTAAATTTTAAAAACCAACAATTTATTGCAAAAATCTGGTACATATTATTTGTTATTGTTTTCAAATCAATAGTTTATCTTTAAAATGCATTTTCTATTAATTATCTACCTTAATATGTAATTTTTAATTTAATCAACTAATTTTGTAAAATAAAGAGTAATATTGCAGAATTTGTTAACTAAAATATGAAAAATATAACAAAAGTAGATATAACAAAATATCACCAATTTTAAAGTAATGCTAAATCAATAAGTGGTGAATTAACTAACGTCCCTTAACATTTTTTAAATAGTTTCCTCAATTAAATGGAATTTGAGATACATGTTACATAACAGAACTTCAAAATATTTATATTTTAAGGCTAACCAGTGTAGTTTTTTAATACCAAACATTAAAATGCAATTCCATTTAGCCTATTTCAAAAAAAAAACGGTTAGAGATAAAAATCTCTTGAACATCCTCTTCAAGAAAATTGTATTCTCTACAACCCCTTGACTGTATTTGTTGTAAATCTAACGTTTTTCGATCTCTTTAATTAAAGAGAATTATTCGCAAATGTTAAACTTGGCTTTAAATAACTCATTTAAAAATACTTTCAGATGAAATATCTGTAATATTTTTTCAGAGTTGTAGAGAATTGAATGTCCCGGTATATTATTGTCCGTGCTTAAAATTGACAACTAATAGTTTCTTCGGTCTTTAGCAAGATCATTGCGCATGTTCATAGACTTATTTCAGTACTTACGTGTCATACAGAACTTCTAGTAACTTCAAGTAATTTCGCGGGCGTAATTTCAGTACTAAATTCAGTACTGAAATTGTCTCGTGTCAGACAGCTCTAATAATTTCTAATTTAGAAGAAAGCTTGCTAAAACTGCGCACTAAAAATGCGCATTGACTAAAAGCATAAATTTAAAATATTCGAATGTAAAAACAGAAATATAACTAAGAGGCTTTACGAGCTTTTGTCTAAAAGTAAAAAACGTTCAAGGGTAATTCTTTGAAATTGTGTTTATGCTAACACGCCCTGTTATCAAAATAACCGTAAGTCCTCCACAATATTGTAAATTTAAAAAATCAACAATTAAATWTATCAAATAAATAGTTTATCGTCAAAATGCATTTTCTATTAATGATTTACTTTGATATCTAATTTTTAATTTAATCAACCGATTTTGTAAAATATTGCAGAATTTGTCAACTAAAATATGAAAAATATAACAAAAAAATAATATAACAAAATATCACCCATTTTAAAGTAATGCTAAATCAGTAAGTGATGAATTAACTAAGGTCCCTCAACATTTTTTAAATAGTTTCCTCAATTAAATGGAATTTCATATACATGTTACATAACAGAACTCCAAAATATGTAGTTTTTAAGGCTAACCAGTGTAGTTTTTTTAATACCGGACATTAAAATGCAATTCCATTTCAAAGTCCAAAAACGGTTYGAAATAAAAATCTCTTGAACATTCTCTTCAAGAAAATTTTATTCTCTACAACCCCTTGACTGTATTTGTTGTAAATCTAACGTTTTTCGATCTCTTTAATTAAAGAGAATTATTTGCAAATGTTAAACTTGGCTTTAAATTTTATATAACTCTTTTAAGAATACTTTCAGGTGAAATATATGTAATATTTTTTCAGAGTTGTTCCTTCGGTTTTTAGCAAGATCAATGCYCATGTTCATAGTCTTATTTCGGTACTTACGTGTCATACAGAACTTCTAGTAACTTCAACTAATTTCGCGGGCGCAATTTCAGTACTAAATTCAGTACTGAAYTAGTCTTAGCTCTTATACATGTTGTCTTATGAAAGATGGCGAGCCTTACTTAAATTAAATGCAACACAAATTACATCTACAGTATTTGTGTTGCATTTTATTTTTGTAACGCTCGTCATCTTACAGGAGTCGGCCTGTATTGTAGCCAATTCCGTCTGGTTGGTGTGAAGTGAGACGGCCAAAATGTGCCGTTTCTTTTTTTATTGTTAGGTGGTAATTAATGAAGGTCTCGATGTTACGGAAAACTAATGTGTCGATTACCAAAGGTCGCTGTAAAATTTCAGGAGCCATTACCTGGCYCTCCACGTACGCTTAAGTGGATGTCAGTGTCGATAACGAAACTTTACAGAGTTAATACTTCAAATTTCCTTAATTAGCAYCCGAGCCGAGTCCTGATTAACTCGAATTTAAATCGTATACCTGCGACATAATTAGAGGAGCTGAGTCCAAGACGATAACATCGACACGTTATTGGAGGCAAGTGATCGCAATCACACCTGAACCCATCCACCTAATGGACACCATCCGTCTCTTACGCCTTAATCAAGCAAGCCACTGGACTTCCCAGTCTTCGGTTCATTACCAACTTATTAGACGCAAAAACCCTAAAAAAAAGACATGTCACAACTCTTCGTGATGATTCAATTGTTTGAGACGGGTCCGTCCGTGGGAAGAAGGTGTAGCAAAAGTAACAAAGGATGCTGAGGTGGCTGTGGCTGTGCTATCTGGATGTAATCAGCATTCAGGCCGCCGGGAGCGTGATACTGTGATAGCGGCTAATGCACCGGCCAACCCTGATGTACTTGCGTGGTTCTGCCCACATGCGCTACCACGTACACAGGCCACTTTGATTTCAACACTTCTTCATCTGCAACTACGCACAGGAGGAATGCGACCATTTCTCACAAAAATCAATGTAACAGCATATTTGCCATAAAAGACCCAAAAATACAAAACTAAATATAGAAAGAAAATAGTATATTATGTAACTAGTGCGATAAATGCTACTTTAGACATGAGWTTAAACGAATTTTATTTTAATTAATTTAATTTTTTGAGTTTAAACTTCAGCCCGTGACTAATACGACAGTTGCTATTAGCAACGTGACTAATACGACTATTGGCAACGTGACTAATACGCATATTAGTTACGGCTTGTCAAGATGTATATAAAATGTCACGATAATCCGTGTTTTAGATGTGGGAATAGAAAAAAAAWATTTATTCAACATTTTGCGTCTGAAAAAGTGTATCTTTCAGAGGCGTTCGGACCCTTGGAGTCCACCCGTAAGTGCGCCGCTGTGGATAGTAATTTGCATGGTGCAAAAAGAGAATAAATGATACGCTCCAGAGTGAAGTTCCCATTTGCAAATTCGTCTTCGGTTTAAATTTTTAGCATGAATGCGTGAAATTTATGTGCGTGTGTGTGCGCTCACGTTTTTCCTTCTTTCGCTAAATCCGTTCGCGTTCCCATTGGAAATGGTGGCTCTGGCTGGCAGCCAACTGCAATAAATAAACAGTCCAATACAACACTATTGATCAATATTCAGTTCACAGATATGGCAAGAACATAACATCAGTTAATAAATGTATTCGTGGAAATAGTTGGCGGTAGTTAGTATGCCACTAAAGGTCTTTAATAGAGACGTTTATGACGATTTTATAGGTGGCTTGTACGAGTTCCTTTCAACTATTCCCATCAACTATAAAAATTGGGTACACTTTATTCCTTTTCCTGGATCTTGGCTTAAATGCGACTTACCAATATTAATGGGTTTATGACGCGGTACTCGACACTTTCGATTCCTCGACGGGCAATAAATGTGAGCCATGTAAATGCCGCTTTTCTGTGCTTCCACTAACACATAAAAAAACTAGTGGAAAAGCTCACGGAAGAAGTGTTTACATTTCAGACAGATGATAAACAAGMCTTACAACATTTATGTACAGGATGTCCGAATAGGGAATCTCCAAAACTAAGATMTTTAGTCAAATAATACATWTTGGGGCTCACTTTTTGAGGAAATAATGTTGACATTTTGGCGAAATCTAAAAAAATTCATATCTTGGTTATTATAGAAGATACGGATTTGAAATAAAGACATTATACAGGCACTTTTTTACGAGAAATTTAATAATGTAGTTAACATTTTTTTTTACTTATTGGTTTAGCTGTGATAAGTAAGTGTAAATCAGGCGGCTATGGCAATTTTGAAAAGGTTTTTTTTTTCTGATCTAAAAATATGTATTTGTAAGAGAATATTTTTTTTATAATTATACTTAAAAAATTAAATACATATTTTGTTTGATAATAGTTGGCCATGGAAAAACTATTTCACTCCAAATGTGTAAATAATAATCAATAAAAAAATTATTTGTGAACTGTAAAATAGATGAAAAAATAGATAGAATTATAAAAATTTAAAAAATACGATACGTTAGAAATATTGAACAAATACAGGGTGCGCCAGAACTCGCGCCCCAGAGAAAATTTTCAAGTAAGGTAAGATACCAGGAACATGAAAAAAATGTTTAAAAAATTCTATCTGTCAAAAAATTTTGACATTTATTTTTTGACATTTGACATTTTGTTATATCTATTTAATGATACTGATGATATTGTATATGTTTTTTTACAATTATTTAGTAAAGGGACAAAAATTTTGCCAATAAAAAACACAAATAACATTGAACAGAGTTACAATTTAGGACACAGCTTCCTTGTTTCCTCTTTTAATAGCCTATAGCAAAAAAACTTGGAAAATTATTTTTCCAACAGAAATAAATAGAGAAAGTGCAAACTTTAAACCCTCATAACTTCACAATTTTTATAGATAAWTTTTTTTTAACATTTTTTCCATGTTCCTGGTATCTTACCTTATATGGCATTTTTCACTGGGGCGCGAGTTCTGGCGCATCCTGTATATGAGCGCCTCAGAACAAAATTATTACATATTTTTAAAAACTCCAAAAATAGGAAAAACAAATGTGTCAACAGTCAACATAATTAGAAAACCATTTTTTGATGATCTAATGGGGGTAGGATAACGTTCCACATAGACAGAATTTAGGTATTTGAATAGCCATATCATCATTTTTGTGTCATATAAAATATATTTTATTGAAGAATTAAACCGGCTTTTTTACAACACTCTATGTCTCACTAGAAGTTACAATGATAATGTTAGCTTGTTTAAAAACAAAGAAATGTTATTAGTCGCCAATAAGTTGATTTACGATTTATTTTGCATTTTTTTCATTACTTAGTACTTAGAAAACCCTTTCATTAGTGACACTGGTTGAACAATATAGTTTAAATCCTTATAGTTGAAGATGCAACATTTTTTCAGGGCCAACTGCGAACAAAAATAAAGATAATTTTTTGCTAAAAATGTATTATAATAATTTGTTACAAATATATATTTTTTAGATAAGAAAAAAAACAAGCTTTTTAAAAATGACATAGCCTTCTATGATTCTCATTGAAAAAAATTGAGGTTTATTTTATTACATCTAAACAAACAACTGAAAAAATTGTTAACTACATTATTAAATTCTACGTAAAAAAGTGCCTATATAATGTCTTTATTTCAAATCTGTGTCTTCTATAATAACGAAGATATGAATTTTTTTAGATTTCGCTAAAATGTCAATTTTTGTCTATAAGTCGAAAACAAAAGACGATAGCGGGATGCGGTTTTAGCCAATGTTATTTCCCCAAAAAATGAGCCCCAGAATGTATTACTCGTTTTTGGATAAACCTTTTAGTTTCGGAAATTCTTTATTCGGACATCCCCCAGTACACGTCGAAAAATATCTAATGTTGAAAAACCTTTTCTTTTCTTCTATTTCCCCATTTCGAAGATCCAGGCGCAAAACCTCGAGCGAAACTAATTAGTCCGTATTTTCTCGTGGCCCATCTGTCAGTCCGATCCATTTCCTCCGTGATCGAATTTTTTCGGTTGGAATTTTCGTCTGGGTCTCTTCGCGTCTAATGACCGGTCGCAGGATCACCCAAAAACAAAACAACGACCGAACAGAGTGCATTTATCGGATCAGAGTAGGCGGGGTGGCACGGTAGCCGGTCGGTAGCAACGTGTGTGTACGCGTTTGGAATCCCAATCGAAAGAGAGGCCCTGATCTGGCTTGGCTTGGCTTGGCTCAGGCTCAGACTCCTGCTGATGCCGCTCGCCACCGGAAACCCTAATGGCCTACACGTGATCTGGAATCTGGAAACGCGGACCACTAATATGCTTACAATACAATGACCAGTTTACTTTGAATTATTTTGATGTCGCGAGACGTGCCACGAGATGTCTAAACACTTGCCGACCGCCGGAAGATCGAGACGCTTTTTGTTCCTCCAAAACGGAATTCTTGGGGGGAAAAAGTTCGAGTGTTGAGAGAAATTTGTGGCATTTTGAAACGGCTTTTAGCGTCAATCACGCTTTCTTACTCAACTGCTGTCATGACAATTACACTTGATTTTTTAGTACGAGTACAATCTTGAAAAAAAAATAAGATAAAGTTAGCAAACAACTTCTTGTATTGGGTTTTTAGAATTAAGTTACAAAGAAAATGCTATTGACACTAAAAATTCTGATTTTGAAACCACTTTAATAATAATGATTTTTTCGGAAATTATCTGTAAATTGTCCTGTAAACTAAACTAAAATAGTCCGGACTCAATTAAAATCGTCATAAAGTTAATAAAGTAGTTCGTAAAGTTCAACAGATAGTTAGTAAAGTGCATGTTATGTAATGTTGGTTGCATAGTTTCCAAATTTTTACATAATTTAAAAAAATACAGTTTTAGAAAATTCAAATTCAAAATGGCTATTCAAATACCCAAATTCCGTCATGTGGAACGTTATCTTACCATTAGACCATCAAAAAAATGTTTTTTCTAATTATGTTGTTTGTTAACACATTTGTTTTTCCTATTTCTGGATTTTTAAAAATATGTAATAAATTTGTTCTGAGGCGCTCGCATATTTGTTTCATACATTTAACGTATTTTTTTAATTTCTATTTTTATCTTATGTTTATCTTTTGTCTATTTTTTTATTTTCAGTTCACAAACTCTTATTGATTATTATTATTATGTACGTATTTTACGTAAATTAGTTTTTCAATGGCTAACTATTATCAAACAACAAACAGGGTGATTCACGAGGAATAATGAGCCTGACCAAATTCTCGATGCAACCAATATTACATTTGTCGCAAAGCAACTTGCGAAAATGTAATGGTGGTTGCATCGAGATTTTGGTCAAGCTCCTTATTCCTCGTGAATCACCCAGTATAATTTATTTTTTATACAGGCTGTATTATAAAAAACGCCTCAAAACATAATTTCGTTACTTTTAAAGACGTTATAATACTTTTTTGCTCAAAGTTGAACAGTTTTCCCTATCAATCGTTTGCTTCTCTTAGGTAAAATGAAAAAAATGTTTTATTCTCTCCACAGCCTAGATACTTTATTTAATTAATTTTTAAATTGCCTAGAATTAAAAGTTAATGATAAATAATAGTAAGTAAGCTTGTTGAAAGACAATTTAATGAGAGACACAAATATAACTAAATATACAGAGTGTTACAAAAATCTTAAATTAATATCACTTCCGGTGAAACAGGAAGCAGCATTGATTGAGCAGCATTGATCAAACAATAGATGTTCAACTTTTTTCTAAGAATAATTTTCATATCTTTATATCATATCAAATTATGAAGTTATGGCTTGGGGCGTTTTTTTATAATACAGCCTGTATATAATTATAAAAAATATATAGTTTTTAGAACAGAAAAAATAAGCTTTTCAAAGTTGCAATAGTCACCTATGACTCCTGTTTAAAAAAATACGAGTTTATCTTTTTACGGGTAAACAAATAAATAAAAAAAAATTAATTGAATTATTAAATTCTATGTAAAAAAGTGCCTTATAATGTCTTTATTTCAAATCTTCATATTCTATAATAATGAAGATATCAATTTTTTAAATTTCACTAAAATGGCAACTTTTATAAGTCTATTATTCGAAAACGAAAAACAAAAGCGAGATGGGGTTTTAACCAATACTATTTTTTCAAAAGATGAACCCAGAATATATCATTCGTTTTTGGCTAAACTTCTTAATTTTGGAGGTTCTCTATTCAGACATCAAATATGCAGCACTTAGCAGTTTTTCAAAAAAATCTAATTTTACTGCCTAATTTGGAATTAACACCATAAAAGTTTGCTATTTTCTTTTTTTTTTTAATCACTTTTCATAATTAATTAATTTGTGCTTTTCTGAACATGATGCTACTCAGTTATAAAAGTCTGAGTCTTTCGGCACCATGTTTCCTTAACGGTATTTTATTACGCTCAAACAGAAGCTCCTTGGTCCTTGTTCTCATGAATCCGGACCAGTTTTGTCGATCGTAGTCTTTTTATTGTTTTTCGATACACAAAATGGTATCGGAAAGTTAGTTTGGAACCCTAGCGATGTATTAAGCCGCGGGCTCTGATCAACAGATATCAAACCTTATAGTGGTAGACACAGAAAGAACCCGCTTCCAGTCTGCTCCACAATCAAATTAAAGCTTCGGTCTCATTTTTTAAGTCCCGTCAGTGGCGTAACAAACCGGGAAAAAATTGTACTTTCGACGAGACCCTAAATTAAACCCGATATGGATCAGCAATATCCATTATAAAATATATGGCGTAATATGTAAGATTTGCGCTGTCTGGTGGCCAAATATGAATAAAGTAGAGTCGGTTCGTGATCATGGCGTCGTCTTCAGGTCCCGGATCTGCCATAAATTCSCCCGAGGAATACATAATGGGTTGACTYAAAACCATGCAATTTACTAGAAATACTAAAAAAAGTATTTTTCGAASTGTATCGAGAAGCTACCAAGTCTAGCACCTAATCTGCGGGTCCGGTTTTCCAGGCAAAGTAAGTCAGATTCCGCAGTCGCCGTGTGCTCGATGCATCTCAAAGAAAAAGTCTTGTAATCCAGGCAAAACACAGATGACTTATTGAATTTCTCGGAAGCCACTGTAAATATCTTGTAAATCAATGGGACGTACAGCTATTCTCCGGCTGTTTGTTCGGTGCTCGGCGTATGTGTTATATTTATGTGACGTGCGATGATGCAAGAAGATGGAAGGTTTCTCTTTCTTTTATAATTAATCATTATCTTTCGGGTGTATCTAAGGTGGGCTTGGCTTGACGCACTAGTCTCGTACCTTAAGTATCGCGTGTACGGTAGCTCATTAGTAACCGTCCTAAGCACCTTTAAATTAAGACACAAAACACGACAACATCATAAAGTACCAAGCGCCACCCACTTATTAACTACTACCATATCATTACGCATTTACTGATCTTTGACAAGACGGACATGAGGAACTTGTGCAGCAAAGGCTACCAAATGGTCAAAGTCAAATGCAAATTCTACTCTTAATTTTAACGAATTTTCTGCAAAATTTTGATTCAGTTTTATTATTACTTGTTATAGATAAATCAGTCTACTATTACTACTACCATTTTGTACTTATCTGGAATAATTAAAGTAAAAACACTCAGTCTGGAGAGAATATATTAAATAGTAAACAATAATTTAAAACAGTTTAGAGTAAAGCAAGAAGACAATTAAAATAATGTAAAAATTTTATAAACACATGTTAACTGCAAGCGACAATTGCACTTTAATTACTCCTTTGGAACAAAAAAGATTTTGCGTTTTAGCTTGTATGTGCTCTAGTTTTATAATTAACAATGAAAAAGGTTTTTATTTCAAATGATGTTTTACTTCACATTTTTTACAAATAAAATTAACATTAAAAGCAGTACAATTTGCTTACTTACTTTTTACTTATGTTCTAAATTTTTTGAAACGTCTTAACCGAATTCTTTTATTGCCTTTTATTTAAAATAAAAATTACTTATAATTAAGGCTTGGATTATATGCAAAATGCATATTTGTTATCAACAAAATTGTAAGTTTTCTATGCATGTTTAATGTTTTTTGATTAAAATAAGCCAATTAAAAATGCATATTTTGCATAATTTGGCAACTTCGTGCATATTTTAGGAAATAATGAATATTTGTGCATATAAAAATGATTCGATTACAAAATATGTTAAAGAYAAAAKAAACAGTAATTCGTAAGTCGGACTCAAAGAATTAGTATCCTGCTGAGTGTTTTCTCTTTAAATTCATTTTATACAGGGTGAATATGAAGTTWAGAACCAAACGGTTTTTTTTATTATTTGCCTCTGGAAAATAATAATTAATATAAAATAAAGTAATATAAAAAATCTGATCGTATTTTCAAAACGAAATTTTGTTTTGCTTTGAGATATGCGATTTTTTTTTGTCAAAATTGTAATTTATGTATTTTTTTTTAATTAATAAAAAGTAGATAGTCTCTAACACAGTTGTTTTTGGGAGAGTATACAAAACATTTTTTTTGTGAGTTGCCATTACAAAAATAAATTTTTTGTAGAACTTAAAAACAAAAACAAAAAATTCGAAAAATTTTATTCTTGATAAAACATTTAATTCATCAATTATTAAAAAAAAAATAAATAGTTTTAGCAAAAAATGTTTGGTTCCATACTTTTTATTCATCTGGTTTAAAACGAATAAATCCTATGTGGATAAGTAGTTGCCTGCAAATGCATTTTAGCAAAATTGTTTAAAGTGATGTAATAGTAACTTTATTTTGACGGTAACATGTCATCTGAAAAGTACAGATTTCTTAGAAAAGCTTAATTACTAGGTTATTAAAATGGCTTGTCTGAGGCAAAACCAATTTATTTATTCTCTTTCGTTCATCAAGATGATGAAAATACAAACTTTAGTGTACTCGAGGATAAAACTTTATTCCAACTTTGATTTTTTATTGTTAAAAGTTTTGCATATCGATGCAAACGACCAGTCTTCATTTTCAAAGCCGATTGAAACGTTAGCTTAGCTCTGCTATTAGCCAACTCGTTACTTGAGAAATCAGTATAAACTTACAAAAAACAGAAAAAACCCCACATTAACGATGATTATGACGAAGCATCTACACATCGCGAAACTGATCCCCCGGTATCAAATTTCAGCGTTTCGTCGCGATTGCAGCTTTCTCACCTTCCGACGTGTCATCACAAGCATTTAGAAAACTCGAAGAAAAAGTGATTCCATTAGTGACTTTTAAGCAATCTCGTTAAAGATSACACGGTTTCTCTTACAAAAATATATGTTAGATGCGAAGATGCTGCAAAAATAATAATAGTATATCACAAATTTCTAAGGATCAAAGTTTAATATCATCTATAAAAACGTCGACTCGTGAAAGTTAACTGAACATTTCTTTGAATTTTTTTAACGGAACATGATGGTGTCAAAGGTGTTGGCTTTAATTGGGTCAAACGGATGTGGTTTCATTCAATTTTTTTTGAAGATGTTCACACTTGTCGATAATAAATCAAAAACATAACAGGATATGATGGATTGGGGAAATTTTGAAACGGTTAAGTAAAATGTTTTTGTTGTCGGTTGTCAGGAGTGACATAATGGTACAACTATTCTTAGAAAAGACGGTGCTTCTGGGACCATTGCAAAGCAATCAGACCTTTAAAAAAATAATTAAAAAAAATAATTAAAATTGACAATCTTTTATTAGTTTATTACTAAAAATATTTAAAAATACATATACCAAGTTGTGTCTGCTTTAGGTTTTTATTTTTAGGAGAATTACATTTGAAAAAGTTTGTTTGCTTTTGTGAAAATGCTTTCGGCTGAAAAATCACAGCACAAATCTAAACTCGACAGCAGTTACTTTTTGTGCAATTACTCAGACGTTTATTGGTCGATCGATGTCACCTGTCATACATCAATGCAATAATCGCAGTAATTTACCGGCATATCGTTTTACTAAAAACTTTTTATCGAACTGTAACCAACATATGAAACATCGAACAAGAGAAAACCTTCCTACTTAATACAAATACAGTTAATTTCTACTTGACTTTTTCACTTTCTCAAAAATATTAAATGTCACCTAATACAAAAACTTTGGAATTTGTCAAAACTGCTCGATGTTATGCGAAAAAAATGCAAATGCGGTCATAATTCACCAACTAGTGACACCGAATCTTCTTCACTTTCTAAATTGCTCAAAGCCAAAACTTTGATTTGGCTTGTGATCAGAAGATCACCCTTCCTTGTTGGTGCACTTGTCGAGAATCGAAACGATCGTTAATCSAATCTTTTGTTATTTGTCCCGTATGTGGTGACGTCATTTTGGGCGTCCACACCGTTAAAAATAACAAAATGTAGAAAACGACCGCGACTAACTATGTGAATGGGACAGTTAAACAGCGATCAGCAACGTCCGAACGCGGGGGCCAATCAAATTGCCCGGCTTTTTCTGCATTACGTGATGCGAAACACAAGCAGAGACATACATTTCGCTGTATTCACCAACTTCGAATTTAAAATTCGTAATAGGTTTTTTTATGGCCACCAATCTTTGCCGGACTCGTGATTGTTGGCTTCTGCTTAATTGATTTTGCGACTGGGGAGACGAGGAAAAATTACAGAYAGAAGATTTGAAATAGATCTTTCAGAGATACCCCTTTACGAAGATTTACTCAACTGAGATTGAATATATTTGCAGTATACCAAACACAGACTGAATGTTTATTATCTGCTGATGTATGAGTGAAGAAAGCCCTCATTCCCATACCTCAAAAATGAAACGTTTTAACAACTATCATTATCAACGACATTTTTATAACTTTTTGCAAAATATTTGCACCAGACTGAAGACTAAATACAATTTTTTTTGTTGCTAGAGAAATACCATCTCATGAGTGGATGATATTAGTTTTTGATTTATTCTCTAAAAAATTAAATAATAATAAGATAATTAAAAAAGTAAATAATAACCTTTTTCCATATGAGAGACACTATCGCCACTGCTTCGACATCATTGTCATCAATGAGAACATCGTTTTTATTGATTGATTTTGTAAAAATTGTGAGTTTTTCGATAAAAATTCCAACAAAGTTTAAATCTTTAAGTAAATGCAATGTTCCGTTTTTATTGTTACAAATTTARCTAAATAGATGAAGAAATATTCAATTTAAACAGTGGCGTACTGAGCAGYATTCCGTGGGTTTCACGGAAAACGGCCCCGGACCTCWAAGGGTCCACAAATTTAAGAAAAACCAAAATATTTTTTTTATATTAGCTGTTAAAATTAGTTTTTGATGACTAAAAAATTGTTATGTCTGCTTGAGCTCTCCCTTTAATGAAGAAAAGTTTGGAGTTTTTCATTAAAAAAAATGACATACTCGTATGAGTATTTGACTTTTCTCAAACGTAACGTTAAATTTTGGGTGTTCGTTAATACTTTTTTTAATTATGAATCCATCAAGAAAAAGATCGATCATTTCTCTTAGTTAGATAGATTTATGAAGAGAAAAGTTCAAATTCAATAAAATTTCTGAAAGCTTAAAAATCGTAAAAACTGCTGGACTTTGGTATAGACAAGATRGGATAACTCTTATAGAATAACTCGAAAAATCCAAAAATGCAATAAAAAACATAGCTTTCTATTAAGTAACCCACTTCCGATTAACCGGAAATACAAATTTTTAGACAAATATCATTATCAGAACTTCCAATACTTCTAATGTGGGGTCTTTTTTKCTATTGTGTTTTTTTATATTGTTTTACAAGTTATTATTCTCACATATTTTTTTGAATAATTTTTATGCTGTTTATGGTGTGTAACATAAAATCTAAAATGATTTTACTTAAATGTGGTAAGTTGTATCTAAAAAACGCAAAAAAAAAACTTTATTATGAAAAACTATGTAATTAACAATTTTGTTGCTGAAAATGACAAAAAACCACAGCCAAAGTACTTTTTACCCTAAACRCAATCCCCTCTGATTAAAAATTTCAACATTTTATCTTTAAACTCGTTTAGGTGTATAATGGTTATTACCTGTACCTACCAAATTTTGTAATTTTATCTAAAATGTTTTTGGAAATAATGGAAAAAACGCATTAAAAAGTGCACCCATTTGATGGGGTGTAGTCTACTTGCGTAGTATTTTTTGATACATATTCATAGGAAACTTTTGTTTTAAAATTTAATATTCTATCTCCTGTATATGTATAATTTGTAATAATGAAAACAAAACACCCTGTATATTAGGTCTTCTAGAAGTAAAACAAAAATAATTTATACGTATAAAATAGAAAATAAATGCATCCTGTGAAAGTTTTATTCGCGGAAGTGAATCTTATGATCAACGCAGGAATTACACCGGTTTTCTTGTTCATCTTAATTTAATTAAAAAAACAAAAACGTCTTGTTAATAAAATGAGTTTTTTTATTAAACCACATTGTTTAACTACTCTTGTGGTCGATACATTGTGGGACATTTTCTAAGTAAAAAAATCAACAAAAAAAAATATGTGTATTTTACCCACTCTGCAAACAAGTAGTTATAGATCTAAAAACAATTAATCCAAAGTTTAAGTAGAATAACTTTTGTGTGAACAGTTTGTTATTTCAGTTAGAGGCATTTTCATATTTAATGGCGAAAACAAAACACTGTAAAATGTCACAAAACTTACTAGTCAGTGTCAATTTTCTCATAAACGTTAAAAAAAACACATTCATTAGTCTTCAAAAAAGGTTCATCGGGAAGTATTCTTTTCATATAGTCCCACATATGAGAAATTATTTCTTGTGCTTGAGCACGAATAATCTTTTTATTACCAATATGACATTCTGAAATAATTAACAAACGTCTCTGAAAAAAGTGACAATTTCAAATAAATTTTCTGTCGTTTAACCGTCTATTGTTTTTGCCATCAAATATGAATTTGTCTCTACCTACAAAAAACTAGAAATTTTGAGCGAAATGAAAGCTACTATACTGACAAAGCTATCTAGATTATTTMARTTAGTAAAAAGTCGAAAATCCTCTTAGGATCGCCGTGAAACAGATAAACCTGGTTGGTTTTGCCTACGCCACTGCCTCCCACAGCCTCCCAGGATTGCTGATTGAAAATATAATTGACTTGTTAAATTGAAATTGGTTTGACAGACAAACGAGTACGAGAAGCGAGAGGGGTCTCTGCTCACTAATCAATTTATTTTACAGCAAATGATTGATTAAAGCGATATAGAAACGCCGATTCATTATTGAATTCTCGATGATACGCARTATAATCAAGCGAGCCTTTCTATAACGAAAGCAAATACCACGCAATCGCTTTTTTCCATAATTTATAAAACGAAAAGTGCGTTTAATGGTGATAATTGCTCCGAAGGCGGCTTAATTCGTTGCACGCGACTTTCTAAAGGTTTSTGACCGGGCACGAAATAAAACAAAACYCAATACGGTCCTGGACGGTTTCCTAGGACTGCTCGGTAGCGGTTTTCTTCTTTTTTTCGGTTGTTTTCGCATATGCAGGTCCTCATTCATTACAAAGTGACGGGGAACATGCAGGATCGGCTTCGAGTTTATTGAGGAATGCAAAAGGATTATATTTATGGCCGATTGTGGGTCATCTATACAAGATAAATTGACACAAAATAATAGAAAAAAATCGAAAAAGGATGAATTGTGGCGAAGGCGGCTTTACAATCAAACGCGTATCAAGAGATAATGACTAGAAGTGGTTTTGTACAGATTAGGTTTTAATTGCCTCAGATGTTGAAAGAATCAAAAGGCAACAGTTGTTTAAAATGAACAGTTCTTATTTGTAAAGTCTAGTGCAGACCGGAGACGGAGAAAACTGCCACAAGACAAAAAGTTGCAATTCACTGACCTAAAATTAACACAACATAAAAAGGGAATATGCGCAACATTTACTAAACTCGATTTCTGTAGCATATTTTGACCCGAGTAAGCTGCAGACTCATCAATAAGGCTCGGATTATATGCACGAAAAATCCGTAAAATATGCGCATATATATGCACGCATTTTCACAAAAATATGCACAAAATATTAAAAAATATGCTCGAATATATGCCAAATATCTACATAGAAGGATTTATTCGTTTTATACCAGGTGAATAAAAAGTATGGAACCCAACATTTTTTGCTTAAACTATTTATTTTTTAAAAAACTAATTGATGAAGTAAATGTTTCATCAAGAATAATTTTTTTTGAATTTTTTGTTTTTGTTTTAGAGTTCTACAAAAATTTTATTTTTTTTAAATGGCAACCCACTAAAAAATGTTTTGTATACTTTCCCAACAATAACTGTGTTAGAGACTATCTACTTTTTATTAATTTAAAAAAATACATAAATTACAATTTTGACAAAAAAATGGCATAACTCAAAGCAAAACAAAATTTCGTTTTGAAAATACGATCAGGTTTTTTATATTACTTTATTTTATATTAATTATTATTTTCCAGAGACAAATAATTAAAAAAAAACCGTTTGGTATTAAACTTCATATTCACCCTCTATAAAATGAATTTAAAAAGAAAACACTCAGCCGGATACTAATTCTTTGAGTCCGGCTTACGAATTACCGGTTGTTTTCTCTTTAACATATTGTAATCGGATCATTTTTCTTAAACTGACCAATTTTTAATCGGAAATTTGTGATTTAAAGAAAATATGCACAAATATGCATTATTTCCTAAAATATGCACGAAGTTGCCAAATATGCAAAATATGCATTTTTTAATTGGCTTATGTTAATCAAAAAACATTAGATATGCATAGAAAACTTAGAATTTTGTTGATATACCTRTTAATAACAAATATGCATTTTYCATATAATCCGAGTCTTACTCATGAAAATATTTTCAAGAGGAAATTTATATTGAAAAAAGCTTTTTATAAAGCAAAAAAGTGTTTTTAGTTTCTTGCAAACGCTATGTGGAAAAAACTGCAAACAATTTGATTTTGAGATTGTTTCAACATTGGTCTATTATGTGGCGAATTTTTTTGACTTTTGAGCCAGTGAAGACATCACAGCGCCATCTCGTCATTCTGCAAGCTCTAAATTCGGGCGGAATTTATTTCACTTGGCAAGTGATGGTGTATTTTATGTCGGTTGTAAATAGATCTGATTGATATGCCCATTTAAAGATGATAGATGCTCTTCTCTTTCAGCGCCTGCCGTAAAACCGTCTTTATGTATATTTGTCGGTGTAAATACGACTGTAAAGTTCAAACAAATAAAAATAACACTCTTCCTTCCTCCTTCCTACGCCACCTCTCGCTCTTCATCCAGTTATTTTTCCATTAAAAGAGTGACGCTCTCATTTGACGTTATCAAATTGTATTAATCTTGGTATTACGGTTTGTGAATGAAGAGTCAGAGCGCAGCTTGAATCASATGGACTMGAGAGGTGGTCGCCCACCTAGTTATCCACCTGACCACTTTCAGGACGTTTATGTAAAGTATCAATCACCAGTGTCGCGCAAGAAACGCTAATATTGCTTTTGAAACTATGCCGTTCTTCAAGCCCGAAGAATGGATGGTTGGAGTGATAAAAGACGGGAGTTTACTTGGTAAATGGGCATGGTTTTCGTAATGGTCCAAATTTTTTATTACCGTGAGCCACACACGAGTTTATCTGATACTGGATTCATGGGTGTGTCCATTATCTCCTAATTTTCTTTTACAGTTTTAAATTTCCGTTCAGCGTGATGGGATCGATTTTTTGCGTTGATTGGTTGACTATTAGAGGACTTTTTGAYTCGTAAAAATTTAATATTGCTGTGCCGGTTTTTGTCTTGGTCAGGAAACATTTAAAGCTATTTTAGATATCATGSTCTCGTGGCTGTTAACCAGCCAGCTTTCTCCTCAAATATAGTAAGAAGTTTGATGATAAGAAATCTGGAGGGAAAAAATTGGAATGCGACTCAACAAGAGAGGCTTAATGAAAGTTAACCAAAAAAATGTTACAGATACGGGTTTTCTAAATCGTGAAAAAAATAAAGAAAACGCAAAACTTTTGATAAAAACAAGTACTTTTTCATTTCTTTAACTCGATTAGACTTTATGCTTTGTTAAAGTGACTTTTTTGAACAATAAAAACATAATCTGGCTGGTATTTTTGAAATATAATTTGCAGTAATAAGCGCCAGTAATTAGTAGCAATAAAAATTGTAGCCGTAATTAATTTAATTAAAAACTGTTTACAGCAAAATAAAATAAAACAAACACGTTACATAACCGCCAGCGTTGACAAAAAGTTTGTCGACTGGTCGAAAATTTAATCACGAAACTGGTCCAAAATAAAGTCATTTCGGATCATTGTTACGAAAATAATTTACTAGCCGACCGAATTTTATGTTCGTCCTTCTTAAATATTTATGAAGATATTACTAAAACAAACATTGATTTAAAATGCAAACTCGGCCGTTTGCCATATTAATAATTATTAGGACAGCTTTCAAGAAATATATAATTGTGTACGCTATGCAAAAATGTCAGATACGTGAAAAAAATGCCGTTCGACTGGTTATAATTACCGGAAAAGTGAGCGTAGAAACGTAGACTTAATCAACTAGAAATATTATTCAGGAAAAAAACGCCAGTTGACTGGGTTTTGCGAGAACTGGTCCAGAATTTTGAATTTTTTTTATTTATAATTCTGAATCATTTTTTTTTACAACAAAACACAAGTGAAAAAACATATTACCTCATTGACTTAGTCACAGCTGCTGATCAAATTAGACCACTATTTCTGATAATTTTAGATAGGTGAAATTTTTTTATTCAAAAATTCCAAATATTTAGTCTCTTCACCCCGAAACATCCGCTTACATTCAATGACGTTTGATGACAAATCCGATACTCACACTTCTGTTTAATATCAGTTGCGGCCGACATGCTATGAATAATTATTGAAAAATTTTTTCCTCGCTTAGAGCCATCAGCATATTTGCGGTATTCTTGACCATCAGCACTTTCAAACAACAAATTCTTGGCGGTCTCTGATTCATTTCATATTCTTCGATGTAATGCGCGTGCTGTGGTCAAACGGTAGCTTCGAACTTTCATTGTGGTGCTCTTGCGGTGTTCGATACTTATCATTTTCATATTAAAACGACGTCATGGTCTGTAGCTTCAAAGAATTATAGACAACGTATAATTACCCTATAAATATTTCCAGCGTCTATACCTGAACACTTACGTAATGCGTAGATCGAAACTTCTGTGAGCAGCAGGAAAAATTTCATTGACCAAATTTTTTGCTAAGAAAAATAATTTTAAAACTAGAAAATAGGACTAGTATCAATTTATTAGGCAATTGTAATTGCTTTTTTAATTATTTTTGGTAGAGCCTGTGTATAAAGTATAAGTTCACTCAACGTTGATAAAACTTTGTTAGTCAAAAACGATCTTCCAGTTTTTGATAAAAGATAAAACATGACCTTGACACGTTTTCATAATTCTTCCATTCAACAAATACTATGCATTATTTTTTGCTCCTTTATCCTATTCATTATACATAATAGTTACAATTATAATAATTACAAAAGAATGTTGACAACAATAAAATCAAGTTTTTTCATTCGACAAAACAAATTATCAAACTTTCAATTCACATATCGATAAGTCATCGAGTCGCCTTCAATAAAATCGGTACAAATTATTAGTAGACGGAATCGTGTTTTCGGCTCGCCCACACCAAAATTAATTACTAATTTATTAATATTGTGACGCAATTAACTTCTAGGTGGTATTTTGCTAATTGAAAAATCGTTGGAAATTTCAATCCCCGTTGAAACGTTCGATTTCATTCAAGTCGGGACGAGTTTTTTCCTTCATCCATTAATTAGAAGATAGTCGAGTGTCTCCCTGAACGATTTTGTTTACCTCGTCTTGGAGTGGTTGACTTCCGCCATAATCTTGTAGTTTTTGTGGCGGCGCTCCGAGCTAATAACACGTTGGTAATATTATCAGTGATTTAGTGAAAAAAATCACCGTCGACAAGAGAAGAAAAAAATCACCGATGTAAACTGGTATGTTAAGGCATAGGTGAAGTAAGGCAAGGCGAGTCAATGTAAAAAGTGAAGGCGTCTAAACCTGTTGGACTGGTGTCAAACGCGTGGGTCGACTCCTAGTGCACGGAGCTAAGAAGACAGGTCTGCGGAAATCGGCCCAACACATGCCTCAAGGACGATGAACCGCRGTTTTGGACATATCGGATATCAACTCCGCTCGAATTACATGGATGGGACGGATTTGACACCTTATTAAACCCGGCACTGAGTAATTGGGGTGTAAGTGATACACCTGAGGGCTTAACCGGGGAGAAGGCTCTGTGGACGCCTCAAGCCGACGATAAACCGATTCGTGATGTCTTAAGATAACAGTTTGAGACTTGAAAGACATCAAAGCAACAGAAAATTTGTCCTTTTTTCATTCACTACAAGACTATAAAGATATTATATTGGCTTCTATGAAAATACAATTTTTATTAAGAT
>NW_025401068.1:13806784-13814467 GCF_015345945.1 Tribolium madens
TTAATAAATAAAAATTAGATTGAAAATATTGCTAGAATCAGACAAGTAAATTTCAATATACTTGTCTTTGTCACACACTTGGTTTAATTCAGTCATTTTTTTGCTTTAAGATTTTGAAATACAGTTTTTATACTCAATCATCATAGAATTGTAGAAACGCAAAAAATAATTGAGTTGAGTAAAGAGTTGAGGCCCCTATATGTTTGGTTTGAAATTTAAGCGCTTTTAAAGTTTTCACGAGTATTTATTTACTCACTAACTTTCTCAACAAAACAACTTCTAATATTATACATAAAAGTAATTATTTGTACATCTTGTACATCTAATTTTCACAGGTTTTTGAACACAGAAATTAAAGATATTACTTTAGTTTGTTAAGATTTTATTTGTTGACAATGTGATGATATTGGAGGCATCATGCGTAGTAAAAAATAATTTAGTTAAATTTAACGACACCAACTTCATAATTGTCATTCAGCTAAAGTAATTTTACAATTAAATACCTGTATGGTTGTAATTCCCTCAATATTTTTCTCATGCTCGCAAAAAATCGTTGTATTCGATGTGTAACAAAGTAGGGTGTGTGAATTTGGTAGCAAACTGCAGATTAATTTCAGCACCAATCAATCATACGTTGTGTCAACATTCCGGCCACGACTATGGTCTGCTTTCCACATTGCTGCCAATCAATCCGACCCGACTTAACGTCCAAAACTAGACCATAAAAMCTCTTTACTCTAAGTCTACGCTGTATTGTAACAATGTCGAGGGGTACACAAAATCTCAAAAACAAACACGGCATTAAGCCACAATACAGTTTGCACCCCTCCGATCCATAATATACCGAGAGAGAGATTGTCCGTCTGATGCGTGTGCACAGCCAGATGCACACACACCTAATTAAAATCAAGCTGGATATTCTGATTGTTATTTTTCATTTTTCGACCTACCTCTGTTGGGCGGGATGACTAAAAACGTTTTGTAATGAGAGGAGATTCATTTTGCATTTTGTAGGAAGAGGAAACTGTAGGTTGAATCCTTTGACATAGTTCTTCGAGTAATATTTTAATTCCCTCCTTGATCTCTGATTTATGGACTTCATTAAAATAAAGAACAACACGTTATTAAACTATTAAAATACTAATTTGGTATTCATAAAGAAAGCAAAACGATTTATTCAAGACTTYGCTTGGTCTTTACGCTATTGTGTAATTCGTGTGGAACAGGGATGGACTAGGACGAGCACAAATAACATTTCTACTTGACGGAATGTCAAAAAGATGGATTTTTCGATAAAATACCCAACTTTATAGTGGTTTAAGTGTACCAGTAGTTACGTTTTATGGAAAGAGAACTCGTTCTCTTCATATGGCAATATTGAAGTTGTAAAATATTCAAGTTATAATTTGGTTGCCAAATTTACGTCCTGTTTTAGTTTCTGACTGTTTTGCTACATTATGACGAAAGAGCGCGAAAATTTTACAACCATAACAAAAAAATATCGTTTTGCAACAAAGCAAAAATTGTTTAAAAATAAATTGTTTTCGTCACAATGTTTTATTTTATGGTCGTAGGATTAATTTGACTAGTTTTTAATACCTAAACGTTTTGATACGAGTAAATTATACAGAATGAATATAAAGTATGGAACCAAGCGGTTTTATTTTTAATTATTTGCCTCCAGAAAATAATAATTAATATTAGTAACATAAAAAATGTGATCGTACTTTCAGAACAAAATTTTGTTTTGTTTTTGAGTTATGCGATTTTTTTCTCAAAATTGCAATTTATGTGAAAAAAATTCTTTGAAAAAATTAAATATAAAGCAGATAGATGTAATCCTTAGAGTATGGCTTTTATGAGAAAAATGATTTGATAGTGGGTTGTCATTTAAAAAAAATAAAATTTTTGTAGAACTCAAAAACAAAAGGAAGTTTTGAAAAAAATTATTCTTGTTAAATTATCACATTTTCATAGTACTTTATCACTCATCAATTAGTTTTTTTCAAAAAATAAATAGTTTATGCAAAAAACGTTTGGTTCCATACTTTTTATTCACCTGGTATATACACGATGTTGTCTAAAAAATTCTTTATCATTTGTGTTCAGATAAAAAAAAACTTTTAGAAGACTATAAAAACCATTGGGTATTTATTCATTAACCTTTATACTCCTACTTTCTTTAAAAATTTTGTGGATGAGAAACACAACTTTGTAATATTTTTTTTAAACGTATAAAATATTTTGAATTCTTTCAATATTAACAAACTGAATTTTGTCTTATATGTATTTTGAATATTTTATTTTAGCATTAAAAAATACAGCTTATTTATATCCACCTAAGATTTATTGAATAATAAATTTCTTCTAGATATTTTTATAGATTACAGTTTTACAGCTTTCTTTATTTTTATTAAATGTGTTTTGTTATGTTATGTTTTCGCTAATATACAGAACGATTCACACAATTTTATGATGACTGCGAATTTTAAATGCAACCAGTTATACATTGTTGTCATTAAAATCCCTTTCAATTAATAAAAACTTTATCAACAGTTTTCAAAAATTGATTGTCGTTGAAACTTTGGTTTTCAAATTTGCTACGAATACAAAAAATATGTAACTAGTTGCATTTTAACTTTGTCGGCATAGTAAAGTTATGTAAATCACTCTGTATATTCTTTTATTTTCGGTAATTCTTTCTTTATGATGTAATCGGTTTATTACAAAAAAAAAATTTGGGGCATAAAATATGACTTTAAATAACGTATCGTCCGAAAGTTTTGGGAATTTTTTTTAGATGTTTATAACTTTTTCAAAACTTATTTATTATTTAAACTAAATGTAATAAAAATTGATAATATAAACAACAATAAACAATCCATAATCAAATTATTGATAGTGGGCCATTATCTTCAATAGCTCTCGATTTGCCTCACTCTCCTCTGGCCAAGAGCAGGATCGATTTCTCTAAGCTTTCAAAAAGTTCGACGTTGCAATTTTTTTAATTTCTGACTTCCTATTTCTTGTCGTATACTTTTCTATACAATATTGTTCAAAACTCTTCATTTGATCGAGCCTGAGGAGGATTGTTTATTTTGGGTACAAAATTTATATTGTTTTAATCAAGCCATTTTGTAGCTTCTGTATCATTGTGGAATGAAGACAAATCAGACCAAAACATTAGATCGTCATTGGCATGATGTGTATTTAAACCTTTATTGAGTTTGGAAAGATATCGGAAAGATTTTCGAAAACTCGAATAAAACAACTAAACTGCCATAACATAAACAAGTTAATTGTCGTATTTTACTTCCACCAACAACCTGTTTAAARACCATTTGGTATAAATAAAAACCATCTAAAAAATTCCCAAAACTTTTGAACCACCTAACAGATTTCGTTGTAATTTCTTTTACATTGACTTTCTTACATTGAAGTAGCACGTCTAGAATTTGAAATTTGTGGAAAAAAGCTAGGATTATGATTAGGTATTTTGAAAAATAAGACTAAGAAAGAAACAAAAGTGGTACATTTTTTCCTTTTGTTTTGATATTAGCTATGTTTCCATATAAAGTTAACAACCTTGCTTGAGTACGTAACTCAAAGAGATAATTAATTTTTGCTCGTAGTAATACAGGTAGTTCTGGTGTTCATTTGTGCAAATACGGTATTTGTTACCGCGATTGCTCCGCTGACAAGTAAATMGTACCATCTGACACAAACATTAATTACGATCTAGCTTTCCGCTCCCTGTGGTACCATCGCAAGAAAAAGCCCGATCTCATAGCGCACGTGTCTCTCAATCAATTTGCAACGGCAAATGTCTCTAATTTACTTCGAGTCTCCGATGTCCATTATCTTGTCTGTTGTATCGGATGTGATTACTCGTGTCGCAGTATTTTTTCAAAACTGTACATGTTAACACATCGGCTATCAACGGGCGATCATTGACCCATCATGGGTGAGTGTAAGCATTCACGTTCAACTACTCCGTCCCCGTATCTATTACACGTCGAGGTAGATCCAGGAATTCTATACACAGTGGACCAAATTCTTGGCCGATCCTCCGGTTGCGAGAGCACGGAGGTGTGAGAAAGGAAATGTCGAAATAGGCGCATCCTCGCACGGATGAATCAGCAAGGAGCGACCGATTTGCATCGACGGGCGGAATTTTTCTTCCGGTTTTGGGTTTAGGAGAGCGCCGACCRAAAAGAAGCGTTTTCGGGGACGTGCAACGTCCTTAAATATGGTTAACGAAGAGTGAAAAATTGCTTAAAAAGTCCTAATTAAATCCACATTTTTTCTTCGGTATGCTTTCATGCCTACCCATCTACCATGTAATATTGTTTAACGTCCTGAGAAATTACGAAACTCGGACGTTAAATTTATTGCCCTTGTTTAATTAATAATAAAAAAATGATAACGTCAGGTGTCGTTGTTTTGGTGCTTGTACGACAAACTCGCAGTTATTTTTTAATTAAACAATAAAACGTTCTATAGGCAATTAACAGACCAAAAAAAGAATTGTTCATTTTTATATCGCTGTGACGCGACTTCCATATACGAAACTCCACGGTGCTTTTTTCCTCCGTCTTTTTCTTATTGTCATTATAAAGATATGAACAATATAACAGCAACATAATCCTACTAGCTTTTTATTGTTGTTGTGTCTTTTAATACCGACTGCATTCCTGTCATTTAGGAATGCGATTTCCGGATATTAATTATTGTTGCTAATATTTACTGCCGTGTTTGCTTGAGGTTTCCACTAACTACCGTTAAACACTTTTTCTASAGYAGCACTGGAGGCAGAAAGCTATACATAGAACTACATCTCAGGCTACATAGAAATACTTCGGTTAACGTCAAATTAAGTACACGTCAAAACTGTAGTCGGATTGATAGCATCGAACGCAAAAATATATTAGACAAGAAGCTGAAATCGGAGAAGTTAATCGGGAAAAGTAACTGTTAGAAGCGCAAAAAAAGCTTCGAGTGGGATTTACAGGATAACATCTTTAAATTAGTCATCAGAAATGCGTGCTTTCATTATAAAAACCCAAAATTTTATTTTAGAAAAATATATTTAACATTCAATAATTTTTTATCTACACTGGCCGCCAAAATTAACCGGACAACTAAAATTTTGCGATTTTTTACATTACAATATTTTTGTTATTCTTTGTCGGATTTCGCCGAATTTTTGTTTGGCTTAAAGAAAAAACTTTGTAGATCATCGTAATTAAATTCAATAACATTTCTAGTTTTGTCGGATTTCGACGAATTTTTGTTTGCCTTAAAGCAGTGATTCTTAACCTGTGGTCRTCTTACCTGAGGATGACCACATTGTGGTTGAAACGRGTTGTGTTTTAAATAAAAGTTTGGTGTGACGGGCTAATCGTGTTTTTGTTCACTGATATTACTGGCTTGACAGCGGCACAGGAAAATCAATTAATAGAAATATCCTGTGATTCAGCTTTGAAAAATAATTTCAAAGAATTCTCTTTATCAAGTTTTTGGGTGAATGTAAAYAAAGATCATAAGGAAATATCGGAAAAAGCACTGAAACATTTACTGCTTTTTTCAACCACATACCMATGTGAAAAGGCATTCTCTGCTTTTGTATTTATTAAAAACAAATACAGAAACAGATTACAATTAGAAAACGATTTGATATGAGATTACAACTTAGTAGTAACATCAACCCGAATATCACTAATTTAGTTGCAAAAAAGCAACACCAATCTTCACATTAACGTATTTTTTATGAAAAAGGATTTTTTTGTATTTGTAGTACTATAATAAATGGTGCGAAATTTATTGCTGTTTTTTTTATTAAGGGGGTCCTTGAAAATTGTGCTTGATTTTCTAGGGGACCGTGGTCTGAAAAAGGTTAAGAAACGCTGCCTTAAAAAAAACTTTGTAGATTATTGTAATTTAATTCAATAACATTTCTAGTTTTGTCTTCTAAATGTGATACTTAAAGAACGAAGGCACTGTTTTTTTACTTATTTTTATACTGAGCTGTGGTGTGCGACAGTGACAAACTTAAGTTTTTACTGATTTCAGATTATTGTCCATTTTTTTCTGAATTATGTACCACATTTTTTATAATTTTAATTTTTAAGACATGAGAGATATAAACCTTCAAAAAAAGCATTACATTTCCAATTTCGATGAATCTTCGTATAAAGTAGGCTGAATGTACCAAAACGTCATAATAGGCGCATGAGAGCTTCCAATAAATAACCCTTTTACCTGTTGTAATTCTTTGAAGTTTAAGATTTTTCAGATTTTTTGTGTTCAAAATCGTAATTGTGCTTTCTTGGTAACATAAGCAATAATTTTCGGTCTAACTACCTTTTTATGTAACCCACTTTCTGAACGAATATTTAGTAAAAGCAACGTCTTTTGCTTTGGATCTTTGGGGCACTAAAAGAAAAATTTTGAAACAAATTGGTCCTCATTCAGAAAAAAACGGGCAATAACCTGAAATAAGTAAAAACTTAATTTTGTTTCTGTTAGTACACACTACTAGCTCAGTATAAAAAAAGTAAAAAAACAGTGCTCTCGTCTTTTGGTATAACATTTACAAGACAAAACTACAATGTTATTTTGTTTAATTACAATGTTCGGCAAAGTACGTTCTTTAAGCCGAACAAAAATTCGTCGAAATCCACAAAGAATAACAATGTGAAAAATCTGAATAGACTTGAATGTTTTTTATTTTTTGTACCTATTTATATTTTACTGTGTTTTATGTAAATTGTCAATATTGGGATTGGGATCTTTATTTTTTGTAATTGTAGTTTTACCACTGAATCGCAAAAATATTGCAGTAGTAACTTTTCGTCCGGTCATGTTTTGCGTCGAATTCAACAAGAATAGTTTATTTAATAAATTAAATTGTTTATCTGTGGTCTTTGCCCACGCAACACCAGCCATCACACCCTGTACTCTGTCCATCCCGCCGACTCTTCCAATTATTTGCGTACATTTTACGATGTATTCTGTAACGCAATCCATTGTGAGATTGTGGAAATCGCCATAAACCAGCTCGGTTTTGGCAATGTCGCTGATACAAATCATCGCACATGCCGCAATATCTCGAAAAAGTCGTGTTTGCTGATTATTGATGTAATTGTGCTGGTAATAAAAAGGGCGGCTCCGGGTCCTAGCAGAGGTCCTGATCCGTTTAGAAGTATTCAATAAACTATACACACATACGGCACCGCTCTAATCAAATAGCGACAGCTGACCGCAAACCCTAGCCTCAACTAACTGGATTACGTACAAGCCAAAAGAAAACATTCCCGTTTCTCGTCCCTCGGCTTCCAGACAGGAAATAAACACACACATACACATATTCAATTAGGTTTAATTGATACTGGTTTACGGACAAAAAGTACGTTGATTGCGATCGTAAATCGTAAATATTGATAATTATTATCGGTCGGATTATGAGGAATAGGATGTTATTTTAATTTATTACACGAATTATTYGAGAGTTAATTATTTATGAAGGAGGTAAGGAATGTAAACACGCAGGTCGCCGAAGTTGCGAGAGTTATATCTGCCACACTATTCAAGTTTCAATTTCAAATTTCTGTACCTCAGAACGAAAGCAGTCTATGTTCAAAATGCTTAATATTCAGAAATAATTTAAAATAAAAAGTTTCA
>NW_025401068.1:13814712-13823888 GCF_015345945.1 Tribolium madens
TAATAGTCCTGATATTCCTCTGGTTATCGTATTTTTTTTTGCTTTACTGATGGGTTTTCGTTTATTTCTAAGTTGTAGGAGTAATTATGGCAAATTTAATTTTCTTGGTTTTCTCCTTAAATTCAAATTTTTTTGTGAAATTTGTATTAAAATATAATTTTCCAATGTCTGTTAATTAAATCCAAAAAAATTATATAATTTATAAATGAATTAACTTTTATCTTCACATTTTTTTCTTGAAACACAAGAAAAAACGCTACCAAAAAGACTTCTATTTGCCTTCTATACCTAATTATGTATTTGTACATTATCTGGACTTTTGTTTTTTCCTCTTTGATCAGCTATGGTTATTTCGGTTGTCAAACATTTTTTGAGACCTTCACGTAAAAATCCAGTACTAATCGACAATGTATTAAAAAAAAATTTTTTCCAAAAATTCGTAAAAATTTGTTGACACTATTCTTTTATTAATTGCATTATTGCATTATTTTATTCCGACTCAAATAGCATGATGATTTGATGATTTTTGCTTCCAAAATAAATATATTTTTTTTTACCAAGATACAATTCACCTTTCTATGGACTTAATACTTTGTCGCTCTAACATTATAACATTTCAACATCTGTTATTTTGTTAATTACTGCCGTTTGTAAGATTTTATGCATTGTTTGAAATAGAAGGTGTATTAAATGTTTACTTTTAACTATTACTCATTTTTTGAAAAAAATTGACTTAAGCTGTTGTCGCTCTCAGATARAAATTAATTTGTTTAATTTTCTTATAAAACMTCACAAAAACATACTTATGTTTTTTGAGACATTAATATTTTCAAGAAATTATTTGCAAATCTAACCACTAAAAGAAATGTATTCAAAGTTTTTTACTTGAGGAAAACCACTATTTACCACTTGGTTGCCAGTCTGAGAAAATTTATTAATAATTACAACCACAAAATATACGTGTATTTTACTATTATCTAACTTTAGCCTACTTCAAGATTATGATAAGCAATATTGTGGTCATTAAGGGGTCTAAAAAAAAATTAACTTAGTACACGTTCCACCCAGACGAAAATTATCTATAATAAGAAATATTTAAAACAAATTCAATTTGGTATTTTAAAGTAAAATTAGTATTGTTTTCCAAAAATCCGTAAAAATTTGCTGGCACTGTTCTTTTATTAATTGCATTATTGCATTATTTTATTCCGACTCAAATAGCATGATGATTTTGTTCTTTGCTTCCGAAATATATTTTTTTTTACTTAGATACAATTTACCTTTCTATGGACTTAATACTTTGTCGCTCTAACATTATAATATAACATTTCAACATCTGTTATTTTATTAATTACTGCCATTTGTAAGATTTTATGCATTGTTTGAAATAGAAGGTGTATTCAATATTCATTTTTAACTATTATTTATTTTTTGAAAAAAAATGAGTTAAGCTGTTGTCGCTCTCAGGTACAAATTAATTTGTTTAATTTTTTTATAAAATGTCACAAGAAACATACCTATATTTTGTAATATTAATATTTTCAAGAAATTATTTGCAAATCTAAGTACTAGAAGAAATGTATTTAAAGTTTGTTTACTTGAGGAAAACCACTGTTTACCATTTGGTTGCCAGTCTGAGAAAATTTATTAATAATTACAACCACAAAAAATAGGTGTATTTTACTATTATCTAACTTTAGCCTACTTCAAGATTATGATAAGCAATATTGTGGTCATTATTTATAATTATGTAGATTTGAAAAATTCAATAATTTCTGAAATAGTGAAAATTGAATCATCAGATGTCACTAAACCAACAAATCTTTATTTAGGTGTCAAAAAAATAATAAATATAACTTAGCACACGTTGTGCTGTACACTACAGCTCACTATAAAAAAAAGTAAAAAAACAGTGCTCTTGTCTTTTAGGTACAACATTTACAAGACAAAACTGCAATGTTATTTAATTGAATTACAATGTRCTGCAAAGTACGTTCTTTAAGCCGATCAAAAATTCGTCGAAATCCACAAAGAATAACAAAAATATTGCAATGTAAAAAATCGCAAAATTTTTGTTGGCCAGTTAATTTTGGCGGCTAGAGTAGAATAGGATTGAATGTTTTTTTATTTTTTTGTACCTATTTATATTTTATTGTGTTTTATGTAAATTGTCAATTTTGGAATTTGAAACTGTATTTTATGTAATTGTAGGTGTCAAAAAAATAATAAATATAACTTAGCACACGTTCCACCCAGATAAAAACTATCTAATAATGAGAAATATTTAAATCAAATTCGATTTAGTATTTTAAAGTAAAAGTAGTACGTCATACCTACATCTTTTAATTTTTTTATCTAACATTGCTTAATAAGAATTAATGAAGTTTGGGGAAATCCAATTAAAACGTTCTTGCCCACAAGCATGTCCCATCGCCGCAATATCCACGGAAACAATCGCCAACCTAAAAGTTCAGCGTCCATAACGTTGCGGTTTCCAGAAATCGGCAGTGTTTCTCCCGAATAAAGGGTTACATGAGTTTCGTGCCTAGAGGAAAGCTAATAAATTAATTGTGGGTAAGTCGTGGTATACACAGTGGCAGCATGTGGTTGTCCGCTATCCGCATATCTCAACCGATACAAGCACAAGCAAGTGCTAGTGACAGCAGTGCGAGTTGCGGCATGTAGCCCACCCCAGCATCCCGCAATTGGGCGGAGAAGACATCATTCCGGCGTGTTGCAGATGATGGAACGTCTAATGTGTGATAAACGACGAAAAAACCGAATACGGATCTGGAACTAACATCGCAAAGGAAAACCTTCCTTTGGGGTCAGTGAAGTTAGCACCCCCATTTAAGAATTTTTAAATAAATTTAAATAATACCATAATTTTGCACACATTTTGCACAATTTTGCACACTAAGTTTCGAATTTTGCACACCTATGATAGGGATCCTATGATTGAAATTATATTGGGGGTGCTAACTTGACGGTGGCACCCCCACTTCAATATATGTTTAAAATTTTTATGTCAATTTTATTATTGGATTTTGCACATTTTTGCACACTTTTTATTAAATTTTGCACACCCTTACTTTACGAGTAATTACTAATTAAAAATTTTTTTCAGCACCCCAATTTAGCGTAAACGCATAATTTTTATACCAATGAAATCATTTAATTTTGCACAATTTTACACATCTTTTACTTAATTTTGCACAGTTCGTCTTTACGAGTTATTACCAGTAAAAAACCGTAGCACAATCTTATACGGAATTCGGGGTATTGCACTATTTTCATGAAACTTTTATTTAGATTTTCACAATTTTGCACCTCTTTACAAGTAATTACCTATCATTTAAAAACACCTTTGCAAAACCCTCGGTTTAAAATACTACTACCACTTTCCTTATTGCATTTTGCACAATTTTGCACCTTTATCTTTTTTTTGCATCTCTTTTATACATTATACATTACGATTAGATAATTAATTACTATCTAGTAGCTACCTAAATAGATTAGGTTTATTTACATAAAAAAGATTGAAGTCGCCACTGCATTTTTTTTATCTGCACTGACTGAATCTATCAACTTTTACATTATTCAATTTTCACAGTTACCATTAGAAAAAATCAAGGAAATTTATCATGTAGAAAAAAATTCAATTATTTAAAAACATTTTTTTCAAATTTGGTTTTTAGGGTCTCACTGACATACAGGGTGCGCCAGAACTCGCGCCCCAGAGAAAATTTTCAAGTAAGGTAAGATACCAGGAACATGAAAAAAATGTTTAAAAAATTTTCTGTCAAAAAATTTTGACATTTACTTTTTGACATTTGACATTTTTTTATATCTATTTAATGATTCTGATGATCTTGTATATGTTTTTTTACAATTATTTAGTAAAGGGACAAAAATTTTGCCAATAAAAGCCACAAATAACATTGAACAGAGTTACAATTTAGGACACAGCTTCCTTGTTTCCTCTTTTAATAGCATATAGCAAAAAAACTTGGAAAATTATTTTTCCAACAGAAATAAATAGAGTCAAAGTGCAAACTTTAAACCCTCATAACTTCGAAATTTTTATAGATAAAATTTTTTTAACATTTTTTCCA
Organism: Tribolium madens; assembly: GCF_015345945.1. Classification (NCBI taxonomy): domain Eukaryota; kingdom Metazoa; phylum Arthropoda; class Insecta; order Coleoptera; family Tenebrionidae; genus Tribolium; species Tribolium madens. Next base: position 13,818,828 of record NW_025401068.1, read on the forward strand.
TGTTCCTGGTATCTTACCTTATTTTTCTCTGGGGCGCGAGTTGTGGCGCACCCTGTATACAGTGATGGACAGTGAATTTCGTCCACCCAATTTCTGTGAATTCACAAAAATTCACTGTAGTCTGTGCTTTATTGTCATGATAACTGACATTCAAATACGTATTGTCAAATTTAATCAAATTCGAACATAATAAAATAAAAATTCTGGTACAAGAAGATATGTCTCAAAGACGTGTTCTATACTTTTGGGCATACCAAGGACTACCACTAGTACCACTACAAAGGACAAAGGTAAAAAGTAGCAAGAAGCATCGAGCATTCTGTCAACATGACAAACGTTAATSAAAATTCTTAAACAAGGTTAGGAACACCTAAAGACTAATTTACACTTTTAATCTGTCAGGGAAATTGGGTGGACGAAATTCACTGTCCATCACTGTACTAAAAATTTTAAACAATCTRAAAGTACTAAATTGAAGTRTATATAATCKTCTACCACTTGCACTACCAAAAAATTTTGGGCCGGCCCTAAAACTTGGAACAGGCTGTATATTGTTATTATAAGAACATAAATTTTTTATATATAAGCCTTTCTTCAGTATGAACACGGTGAATTATTGTATTGTTGTAAAATTTAGATTACACTACGATTACTACGAATAAGTGAAACCATGATCTAAAACTACTAAAAAATAATAATTTGAAACATAAAGTAATGTGTTCTTTCAAACGAAAGACGCACTTAGTGACAATATTGACACCCGACTTGAGTTATTTATTACATCCGGACCCTTTGCGCTATGCACAGACCTATTCAAGTTCGAGTGGGCAAGAAGTTGCTTATAGGAGATTTCAGAGTACCTATAATTGTAATCGAGTAAAATTTTTTTGGTCAACCTATCAACCGTAGCATTTAAAATTAGCTATTGAATAGCTTAGTTTTCATACATAAAGTGAATACGGCCCTGGAAACCAGCCCAACTGGCTAAATTTGGAAATATTTTTATTAGGGGTTAAAACCGCCATAAAGCAATTGATTCTGTTCTCTTTTATTTGTAGAAGTACTATAAATTTGTTGTTTATATCTTCAGCCATTGTAAGAGTAAATTCTCATGAAAATAGTGCAATACTGCGAATTCCGTATAAGATTGTGATGCGGTTTTTTATTGGTAATTACTTGTAAAGACAAACTGTGCAAAATTAAGTAAAAGATGTGCAAAATTGTGCAAACTTAAATGATTTCATTGGTATAAAAATGATGCGTTTACGCTAAATTGGGGGTGCTGAAAAATTTTTTTAATTAGTAATTACTCGTAAAGTAAGGGTGTGCAAAATTTAATAAAAAGTGTGCAAAATTGTGCAAAATCCAATAATAAAATTGACATAAAAATTTTAAACATATATTGAAGTGGGGGTGCCACCGTCAAGTTAGCACCCCCAATATAATTTCAATCATAGGATCCCTATCATAGGTGTGCAAAATTCGAAACTTAGTGTGCAAAATTGTGCAAAATGTGTGCAAAATTATGGTATTATTTATATTTAAAAATTCTTAAGTGGGGGTGCTAACTTCACTGACCCCTTCCTTTGTCTGTGTTGGGTAAAATTTTGGGTTTTTAACTATCCCATGATGGTACCAGAAGTTTGACTGGGCATTTCCTGTCGATAAATCACACGTCAATCATCCCAATTATTAAAATTGTCGCATTGTCGTCCCATCTAATAAATAATGCAAGACATTACCAAAAGCTAATTTCTGCGACGTTGTCACCCGCTGACACGTATTAATTGCCATCCGTAGGTTTTATATAATCGTGTGGGTACCATTGAGATGACACGCAGGGCCGTAATTACCATACAATGCCCGGAGGGCCGTTCCATGGGCAGTACCGAAATTTCCACCATTGGATAATGTGCTATGGGAAAATCGAACTGGAGATATGCACTCCTTATGGTTATAATTGGACGATGGACTTTATCGGTCATAACAGGAAATATGACCCGTTTTAAAGCGACCACGTTCACAGTGAACCGAATGTGTATTTATGGGATGATAACCAAAACGGAGGACGTTCGACCAGAAAGGAAAGCAATTGCGCGGCTTTTATCTACACTTGGATGTGAAATTAAAAAAAAATTGTTGCTAACAACGTGGCGACGTGAAAGCGTGTGCGATGGAAATTTTCTTGATGGCAAAGCACAAAGGAAGTTAGACGATTTTGGATTGAACGTTTTTGGAACAACAAACAAAATTTCAAACCCATGATCCCATCAACATCTAAATAGGTAGTCTTCAATTTTAAAACATGTAGTTTTGTGATGGCAAGAAGGGCAATAATATTTTAGATTACAACGTGTACATATTTTCAAACATTACACCACGTTTAAAAAACTCAAAAATGTTTCAAAACATTTTTTAGAATTTGTTTGTTGCAGTAATAAAATTTTTAAAGCTTATTGTTTATTTCATAGTTTGTATTCAAAACATGTTTTACCCACAGCCAAAGTTGCAAAAGTTTTTAAAAAGTAGGTATTTGCTTTGTTTGTTTAAAAATAAGATATTGTATTAAAAATTTGTTTAAGATTATTTTAAAAATTATAAATAATATCCACATACATTACATAAAACAGAGTGTTACTTTATTTTACCAAAATAATATCTACAGTATCTTTCATTACCGTCAGATAAGTTATTTAAAAAATTGAAAACTAAAAATATTACTCTTTTTTTTAAAGTGCAAGGTTGTTATGTTAATGTTGAAAAACAATGATTATTCAATTATTGTTATGTTTTTTAAACAAATAAGATTAKTTTGAAAATTAAATTTCGTTTTTGCTTCATTCAGATCACAAAGTTTTTGTCTTAGTTTCAAAGAAGGAACAGTTTTTTACGAAACGTTGACTTAAGTTTTAAAAAYTCTTTAAAATAGTAATTTGCAGGTAAGTATCTTGGAGTTTATAAAGTGAGACTCATGATCCCATCAACATCTAAYTAGATATTTAATTTTAAAACATGTAGTTTTGTGATGGCAAGAAGGGCAATAATGTTTTTAGATTATAACGTGTACTAAGAGTCATATTCGAACATTACACCACGTTTAAAAATACTRAAAAATGRTTCAAAACATTTTTTAGAATTTGTTTGTTGCAGTAATAAAATTTTTAAAGCTTATTGTTTATTTTATTTGATAGTTTTATTCAAAACATGTTTTACCTACAGCCGAAGTTGCAAAAGTTTGCAAAAAGTAGGTATTTGCTTATAATGTTTGTTCAAAAATATCATATTGTATCAAAAATTTGTTTAGGATTATTTTAAAAATTATAAATAATATGCACATATATTACCTAAAACAGTGCGTTACTTTATTTTACCAAAATAATATCTACAGCGGCTCGCATTACCGTCAGATGTGTTATTTAAAAAATTGAAAACTAAACATATTACTCTTTTCTTTTAAAGTGCAAGGTTGTTATGTTAATGTTGAAAAACAATAATTATTATRGTTATGTTTGTTAACAAATAAAATTAATTTGAAAATTAAATCTTGTTTTGCTTTATTCAGATCACACAGTTTTTGTCTTAAAAAAAAGGAACAGTTTTTTACGAAATGTTGACTTAGTTTTAAGAAATCTTTAAAATAGAAATTTCCAAACATTTGGTACTCCATTAAAGTTGTGCAAAAAAAAAACAAAATAAAATAGATTTTAAAAATTCGTTGAGACTAATCAGTAAGGTAATACCTTGAACGTCATGATAATTTAAATGTGCTTCAGGGCAAAAAAATGTTTTCAATAAATTATGAACATGTTACGATTTAAATGACTCAATTACAGCCATTTTGGTTCGATAACCTGTTAGAACGAAGTTTTCTAAGACGATTCAGCTTACGTTTATTGCAATAATAAGATTACTATATTATCGGCGATAAACTTTTTATTTGCAAATTAAACCTTCAACTAAGTGCATGAAAAAACGTAGAAAATAAAACAAAGTTTAGTTGAAATGGTCTAGTTTTAARATTTTGCCATTCCTATCAGTGACGATTTTGATAAAATGACTTCACGGTTGAGTGAGAGACCACAACAAAATGTAAATTTATTTTTGGTCGAAATTTATGTGATAGCCGTTTYAATTAATTGACTGAATACCAATACAGAAGTCAAACTTGGTTAAAATATGATGTTATTCGAGAACTACTTTACAAGAATCGAATTAATCGCTTTTATCACTCTCTTTGGAGTAAAAAGAAAACGTTTTTTAATGGCTTATTAGTTCTGTTTTACATTTATAAGATAACAAAATTAGGGAATAAAATTCGGAAGGTTGTCACAATCTAATGTTTAAAAAAATTAAAAATGTCTTTTGATCAAGGATATCGCTACAATTAAAATCTGCCAGTCACGTTATTTTTCAAATTTATTTACTAGTTTGACCACCCGTAATCCTTGCTGATTTATAATAAAAATTCGCAGCAGCCGTTCTTCGCATTAAAAAAATCCAACTATCCATCGTGACCTTCAGATGCAGTTTGGTTAATGTGTGCGTGAGCTGTTTAATATTCAAAGTGTGACAATTCAGTGTCCTGAAACTCCCCACAATGTCACCAAATACGTGATGGACACTCCTTACATACTTCGATTAACCTGTACAGAATGTTTGAGAGTTGAGTGTGGCGGCATAAATGGGCGTCGAAGAGTTAAAGTTGACGCAAAACGGGGCAAACAAGGAAAACATGACATCGGATGACCAAATTTATGGCCGAGCAAATCAGGCGAAAGCGGAACGGTGACACACGTGGAGAAGAAATGTCAAGACGTGGCCACAGGCTACAGACGAGGTCAAAAAGTCGCCAAAATTGGTGACATTTTCGACCATTTGATATTCAAACGAGAAGCGAWGGTGCACCCTGTATGCCGGATCGAACCGGTTCCGCATTGTCAAAAATTTAGTTAAAATATACAGGCTGTTCCAACGGTCCGAAAAAGCTCTATAACTTATTGATTTTAAGAGATATTAACTTTTTTTTTTAGATTATAGCTGCGTTTTTGTCCCAATATTAAA
>NW_025401068.1:13824408-13837875 GCF_015345945.1 Tribolium madens
AAGGTTTGTATAGTCTAGTGTAAAATTCTAAGTTGCTATCCTAAATTAACTAAATTTCGAAAAACTTTTCTGTTTTGAACAATAAAAATCGAGTGGGCACAGAAAATAAACAAAAGTATGGAATTGGAAATTCTTTGCTGCAAGAAAATGTACAATATTGTGCACAATTGAGTTACAGAGAAAATTAGGCAAAATCTAACATATCGCAAAGCAGTATTAACACAATTTAGTAGAAAAATGTAAAAACATTAGCAAATAAAAAAAAAAACATTAAAGCTATTTTACAATTTCTTTTATAACAAATGCAGTCTTCGTCTAAAGGATAGTCTAACACGACTTAGCATATCTGCATTTATTAAATGGAATGTATCGCGTATTCTTTGTTTCATATCCTTTGCAGTTGTTGGTTTCAGTTTATACACATTTTTATACAATTTTTTAAATGCGGCACTTTGTGGCAGTTTTGCATTTGGGTATTTTTATTTGTTTTTATTTGTAGAGTCTTTGAGCCAATAAAATATTACGATCCGCTTCATACCATGTTAATGAGTTCTTGACGAGTAAAATTCATTTTGGGACTTATAATCTTCACAATAAAATTGACAGATTGTAACAATGACAGAAGCCCACTCGACCTTTATTGTCCAAAACAGAAAAGTTTTTCGAAATTTAGTTAATTTAGGACAAAAACTTAGAATTTTACACTAGACTATACAAACCTTATATTGATGGAAAGCTTGTCAAAAGATCTTTTGATTGGTACAATAATAAATAGAGTGCCATTCGAAAAAAAATGAGTTTTTGACATTTTTAATTTGTCATGTTTAAAAAATTGCAGTCGGCACATGCCACTGAGCAGGTTGTTGAGTAAACACTTAAAAGATGCGGCAAACATTCAGGAATCAAACGGCGTTACTTACTTTAACTTGTCTGCAAGCATTTAGAAAATACGAATTTTTAGACAGACCCCTGCATTTAAAAAATTCTGGTAAAAAAGCGCCACAAATCAAAATTGATAACAGATAAATGAAAACAACCTGCATAAAAGTTATTTGTAATGTAGCGTAGAATCCAAAAATAAAATCAAACTGTGTAGATTCCATTTAAAAAAAACATAACTTTAGTGTTTTTTTAATATTGGGTCATCCTGTATATAAGCCGCAATATTTTTAAAATGTGCATCAAAAAAGCAGCTATAATCTAAAAAAAGAAAAAGCAATATCTCTTAAAATAAACAAGTTATAGAGCATTTTTGGACCGTTGAGACAGCCTGTATAGTACAGGGTGTTCCATTTTTATTGTTACAAATTTTACCAGTTGATAGAATATTGAATTTTAACATAAAAGTTTCCTATAAACATATATCGAAACATTTTATATAAGGGAGCCACATCCCCTGAAAGGGGTGCATCTTTTAATGGAGTTTTTCCAATATTTCAGAAACCATCGTGGATAAAATTACAAAATTTGGTACAACTGATAACCTTTATACATCTAAATAAATTCAAAGATAAAATGTCGAAATTTTTACTCAAAAGCGTCCTAAACTGGGGGGTTTAGGGTATAAAGTCCCKCAACTATTTTGGCGGTTGATTTTTGCCACTTTRWGCCACAAAATTCTAAATGTCATAGTTTTTCACAAAAAGGAAATCTCTTGCGTTTTTTCGATACTACTTACCGTTTTTGAGTAGAATCAGTTTACAATTTGTCTTACAGACCACAAAAAGGAGAAATTTAAAAAGTAAATTTGTTTCACCGTTTCAGACACTCGTAATTAAAAATTTCGACAATTGATCTTTGAATTCGTTCAGGTGTTTAAAAGTAATCAGCTATACCAACTTTTGTAATTTTATCTTTTCTGCAATAGTGGGAAAACCCCATTAAAAACGCATGTCTTTCAGGGGGCGTAGCTCGTTTACGTAACATTTTTTGATACATGTTCATAGGAAACTTTTGTCTTAAAATTGAATATTCTATCACCTATTTAAGTTTGTAACAATAAAAACGGAACACCCTGTATTTAATCATGAGGACAAGCAATTTTCGAAAAGCTAATTTAATAAATATCCTACAAAAGTTTCAAAAAGAATTGGTTTCGTGTCGCATTCCCTTTTCCTCCATTTGAGAGGGTTATCACGGCATCCTAGATGCGCCAATCTCCGAGATATCACATGAGATTATGACGTCATTAGACGGTTATTAAGGGGCTCTCGCACCTCTTAACGACACCATCATTTGCATGCGCGGTTATGGTGTGATGGTACGTGCGGTAGGTTTCCAACAACGCCTCTTATTATCCCTTTATATAAGTCGTAAGCAGAAACCATTAAGATGCTCCTGATGCCGAAATTTCTCGCAATTAATTGAATTAAAAGTGGCTCTTATTCAAATGAGTACAGTTCCGCACAGAATGAACGCCATTTGATTAACACACACGCGTGGTAAATCGAAAAATTCCTCATTAAAGTTATTACCGATGGTCGAAATTTGGTCGGCACCGCCTAAAGTGAATCAATTGGCCTTGGTTCTTAATCGGCAACCCTTGATTTATAGCGTTGGTTATCCTCTATCTAGTCACCTATGCCGGAAGACAAAACGTTTGACCATCGCGATTTAGTGGTACGGGAACCACGTGGAAGGCGGTGGAACCTTGTCTGGGCGACTTGATGGCTGCGAGTAGTACCGTAGTAAAAATCTCCCTAACGTGTTCTTTTTTCCAATGTATAAAGGTGTGTTGTTATTTTATGAGGCTGGCTGGTTTTCTTTTCGGTTTAACGATTATTCGGATAGAGAATTGTTCGATGGCGGGAATTAGTTATGTAACTGGATTTGGGAAACGAAATTTATGATAGAAGTTATAGCTTTACCAAGAGGCTTCTCAGTTGTGAACGTCTGGTTGAATGATAGTTAAACCTCGGTCAAAAGTCGACCATTTAAGACCAGTTCTTGAGTACAAACAGTCAAAATAATGACCTATCAAGTTGAATTTATAAAATTTCTTATTAAATTAGCAAAAAGGTGATTTCTAAATTATTTTCAAATGAGTCACAAAGGCAGAGTTAGCCGTTCTTTTGAAAAATTTTCATTTGAAACATTTGCTGAAACTTTTTTATTTACGAGAAGACTTCTAAATACTGCTAAAAATCTTTTTACACTTAAGTTTTTATTTAACTACTTGTGCCTTTTTTTATTTCTTTTAGTGTTTTAAAATTATGAGTCTAAGAGTCTAAAACAGTACTGACTGTGACAACTTTTTTTTCTAAATTTTATACAGGGTGTCTCAGCAAGTTGAAAAAGTCTATTAGGGACCTTTAAATGGTAGAATTAAAAAAATATATAGTGGACATTTCTTTGCATTTTTGAATGTAGCCTTTTAAAACAATTTTTTACACTAAACTTTTATTAGTAGATTTCGCTTATTTTTAGAAATAAGATGTTTTTTTGACGAAAACATGCACTTTTTAAAAATTCATTACACAGAAACTAAGACTGCTAGAACAAATTTTTTCTTACTTCTGCAAAGAAGAAAGTACAGAAGTTGAAACTGCAGCAATTTTTTAGTGTTTTGCATTTGTAAAGATTAATAAATTAAGAAGTTTGTTAAAATTTAAATAATACGTCCTATTTTTTATTTATTTGCATCTAATAATTGATTGATAAATTGTCTATAAAAAAATTACTTTTAGTGTCTAGAATTGATAAATGAAAAGATATTTAACATTCAGTATTAATTGTAGCATCAATATCTGAGCATTGTTGATACTATGACAATCATAGTAATTCCACCACGGATCACTTATCCGTTGATTTATCCAGAGATTGTAAAAATCGTTATAAATACTGAAATTCAAATTATTTTATTGTAAAAATAAAGAATAATGGATTCATTTTAACACAAATGTGATTATTAAGTGATATTTCTTCCATCTCTTGTGCAACTGTGCACTTTTTTGCTACTGAAACAATAGTAGTTATTTTTTTTTAATGTTTAACGTTAAATATCTTTTAGTTATTGATTATAAACACCTAAAAGTAAATAATTTTAGAAATACATTTTAATAATCTTTTCAATGCAAAAACAACTAAAATGAGGTGTTTCATTTAATTTTTTTAATTTATTGAACAAACGCCTTCATTTTTTTTATCTTTGCAAATGCAACACACTAATAAAATGTTACAACCTTATAGCTTCTACCTTCTTCTTTGCTGTAGTAAAAACAAATATTTCTAGATGTCTTAGTTTTTGTGTAATAAATTTTTAAAAAGTGCAAGTTTTTTTTTGACCAAAAAAACCGTCTTATTTTTCAAACTAAGCAAAATCGACCAATAAAAGTTTAAAAACATTATCATAAAAATCTACATCGAAAAACACTAAGAAACATATGGTGTTTTATTTAAAAAAACGCAAGTTTATATTGTAACTTATTTTTGAGACACGCTGTACCTATAGTTGAAAATAATTTTAGGCGATGGATTAGATTAGTATTTCTCAATGTTCTATAGATATGTATATTTTTTTAATTTTACCATTTAAAGGTCACTAATGTACTTTTTTAACTCGCTTGTATACAGAAGGTTCGTCATCAAATTTTAAGACTTTTTAATTTTTTTTAAGAACCTCAGTTGATTATAGAATTAAAAGATATAGATGTAAAACTAAAACTCTAATGACAGAAAAAAATTAGATTTAGGTTTATGTTATAAAAAAAGTTTGAACTTTAGCAGGAACTCTGAGCTTGACTACAATCGAAAATCTTTTTTTTAGCTACTTTAGTCAACATGTGTCAAAAATAAATGTAAGTATGTATGTATTATATTTTATTTCTTGTATTAGCTATCGCTATACCTAATTATGTAATTAGGTTTTTTTAACACATGTAATTGACTGCAATACGGTGTGATATGTCACATAAAGTCATAAACATTATTATTACGCCTATTAAAATACATACTGTATTAGAATGCTTTATAAATTATGAAAGTTACCTTAGAGATATTATGAGAATGTGTATTTTATTTAGCTTTTATTCTAATATTGATAATTTTTGCATATCTTTTACATCCTATTAGCAATTTAATTTCTCAAGTATTGTCTTACTTAGTGTAATTAGAAATTGTTTTAAATAGCGCTGTTATAAAACTAATGACTTTAAATTTGTATATTTGTAACACTTCTTTATTATTTTTTATGATTGATTTAAAGCTTACAATTTGAGTGTTGTACAGTCATCAGTTACCAATTAAACGAGTTTTGAAAGAAACTAACTCCTGGTGTTGTTAATTTCGGCGTAAAATAATTCCCCATTCATCATCTCTCGTCTCATATCTTTAAACTACATCTCATTTCTGGTATCTCTTTCATTCATCCATTCGTGTGTGGTTCGGTGACTATTGTGAGAAAAGATATATTATTCGAACTAAGTAAAATTTACGTGGCCGCGATGATGTAAGCCAGATAACATTTTTTTTATTTCATAAACTCGTCGGAATAATCCTTTAAACCGGAAGCCTGAAACGTGAGAAGGTGTTTCGGAAAAACGAAGCCGCCCAACCTTGTCCCATCGAAACCTCGTTCTCATAATGACGAAGTCTATCCGAAATTCGGCACCCACACGTCCAACTGGCAAAATCGTCCAACAATGCGCTTTTACACACCCACGGTTGACACCTGATGAGTGTGGTTGTAAGACATTTTTTACATGTGTGTGCACATAATGTGTCACCTCTTCCGCGTACCACTCCTTGAGGCCTTGCCTATTGCTAAATGGCGGCGATGCTGTACCACCTAAAACATTAGTATGGACAGGTCGGTTTGGCGATTACCACGTACTTCCATCAAGGCTGTTCCTACCATACCATCGACGACCACCCTCGCATGCTAAACACGGCTGCGGGTTTTTGGCGCAACCGGGAATCCTGCTCAGGCAACCAAACGGTTGCCATCATTCTAAAAACCATAGAAGAATTTTTACCCAAATTAAAAAGTGTGACACAAGACGATGAAAGAGAACACACGTGGACTGCACGTGCTTTATATTTTTTCAATTATATTCCGATCACAATTTTCCGAGACAGTTTTACCGCTTTTGGTACCAACTTTGAATACGAGGTTGCCATGTTATTAGTTGTCAACAGTTTTCATTAAAAACTCTAAAAAAATAAAAGAGATAAAAAAATTCTAGAAGGTAGCTAGAATCATTTCTCTTTTAATAATGATATAGGTACTAAAAACAAAAAAAAAATAATAAATAGGTAATTTAACATTTTGAATTGCGATGTATTCAAAATAAACTGCTTTGTTCTAGAATTGATTTGAATTAATGAATTTATCTATGTATATTAATAAAATGTTTGCGTTTCCAATATTTAAAACTGAATAAAATAAAATAGTACTCTTAGCTAAATAGGGGTTTCCTAGCCACTCTATAAACAGGTAAGTAACTTCCATATAGTTCTGAACAATGAATTTCTGGTTGCAGATAGATTTAACTAACTGCTACCAGGGATTTCAAAGTGACGTTTTCCTAAGCAATTATCTTTTTATTTTAGTATATAACTTTGTTAAATTTTTTTTGACAGACAATAAAATTGTAAGATAGGTATACATTTTGTAGAAAAGATTGTAAAACGTATTATTAAACTAATTAACAGTAAAAGTAATTTCTAAAATATCTTAATAATTGGGAACTAGGAATAGAAAAACTAAGATTATTTTTTAAGTAGGTGGGTATAGAACATAAAACGTTATTGGGACAAATTTAAAAAATTACAAACCCATGTAAAATGTTCCGGGGAATCGATTGGCGTCAAGAAAACTGCAAAATTCCTAATAGTTTTGAAGTTATAAGCAGATTTATATTTTTGATATTTTTGACTTTATCAGAAATTTTCTCGATAACTATTTATCGTAGAGCATCTTTTTTGTATATGATAGAAAATTAAATTTTCTTTCCAACGGTACCAAATATAAGAAGTTATCTCTAATAAGTCCGTAGTTATTGGCGTACCGAAAATCGCCCAAAATTTCGACAAAAACCGAAAAAATTAAAAACTTCAAAATTGTCCATTTGCACTCTTGGGAGTTCAAAAAATTTAATAAAGCACAAAAACATTGTAAAAATGCGAAAAATAAATTTTTGAAAAATTTTGTGTAAAATATATTGAATGAAAACATTGAAATTGTCGGCAGCGGTGGTGGCTCAGCGGCTGTGGCTCAGCGGCATAAGGTCCCGCTTTCCAGCAGGTAGGTCCCGAGTTCGAGCCCCGGCAATTTTTCTCAAATTCAAATTCAAATATAATTCAAATAAATGTCAAAAGAGGGCGGGCGCATAAGAGCGCGATCTTTAAAAACATGTGCACATGTTCTAATAAGTATAAGAGAGAAAGCGCACACTACTAACTAAAATAAGCACCAATAGATGGCGGGCGTATAAGAGCGCGAACTTTAAAACAAGTATCTACAAAAGTGAAAATAGTCTAAAAAAGTTAATAGTATATAAATAAGTAAACAAAAAAAGTAAAAAGTAAAAGTAATATAAATGAAAGGTAAGTTTTGCTTTAAAAATTAAGAATTTTTTTTATTAATAATTGTTATTATAAACATAGGTCCGCAAAGTAACAGAATATTTTTTAACACCCTGTACAATTATAAATATGTGAGCATTTTTTTACATAGATAAACACTTCCTAATCTCTATCTTTTCCTGCGCCACTGGTCTTCAATTAATTTTGAGTAATAATAATAGAATTATTCTAAAGCAATTATCACAAATTTTCTCGACAACTATTTATCGTAAAGCACTGTCTTTTTTTTGTATATGATAGAAAATTATTTTTTTTTTACAACGATACCAAATATAAGAGGTTATCTCTAATAAATTCGTAGTTATTGGCATTAGACCGCTCCGGGTGCCAAAAATCAAAAAAAAAATTAACTTTAAAATTGATCCATTTAACGTTTTTTACATTTCTAGAGGTTTTAAAGACTCAAAAAATGCATAATCATACACAAAGCTGGCCGCAAAACTTGTAGAAGTTTTATTTTTTATGTTATTTTTAAGGATTATGTTTGTGTTTTAGTTACAAATTTGCTTGTAATTTTCTCAAATCACACAAGTGGGTAGGTGTAATAAATAAGTTGATACACATTATTTTATTTTTGTCTATTACCTGTTTTATTGTAAAAACTTATTGTACAGAGAAAGCTTGTGCTATATACATGTTCTGTAGTTGTTAAGACTACCTCACCTAATTATTAGGTGTTAATTGTTCTAATTCTAACTTGTTAGATAATAATTAGAACTTTTCAGTTACACTTAAATATTTACAATTTGCGGCATTAGAGTAAATATTATTTTTATTGTAATATAAACAAACATTGTCATACAAAYATGAACAATTCTATGAATCAATCAGTAACAGTCATATTTATTTTTAATCAGAATGAATATAAATTTAACCAAATTATCACATTTTTGAGGTTAGTCGAGCTATTGTAGTACACACAACTCGGTTTCGAATCCGCGGAACTACCGTAAGGTAAACCGTTCGGAAAACCTCTAAAGTTTTCCCGAGGATACGTCTGTCATGTCGTCCAGATAACGATGTAAATTTTATTGGAGCATGTTTGTCAATAATTAATATGTATAAAATGTAGGTATATGCAAATACCTCCTTCGTGGAGATAGAATTCTAATTAGTTACATAAATAAATAAATTAAATGAAAGTCAAAGTGAAGGATACAGAAAAATCGAAAGTCACTCAAAAAGTGCTCCATTATCACGGTCGCGTTATCAGCTCACGTCCCATCCGATATTAGAAAGTCGGCGATTCGTACCATGGCGACCATTAAAGACAATAAAATGGGTACAGGTGCGACGGCAGACATTCTTACCGAATACCGGAAGTAGCCCAACAATGGACGGTACGTGCAGTTGCATTATGGGCACGACACCCCCGCCTGCCCCCGGCAACCCTTCCCCGCGCGCCACTACGTGAACTCGCATAAATTACGACCAATTATACTCGAGGCAATGCAATTGTTGGTGGTTCTTTGAGGCCGAAAAAGTGGACGCACGCCACTGGATAATGGACGATCATGATTAATAATAATCGATGTTTGTTGGGAGAGGAGAACTAACAATTATCGCTAAGTTGGAACCGTTAATAAAATATTCATTATRGAGGATACGTGTGTCGTCCATCTTAATTTGACTGACGGATCTATGAATATTGTTAGCAGGTGCATTGGGCGAGCTTTTCAAGACTTATTCATTATTCCGATGACAGCTTTACTTCACTTGTCTAATTGTGTAACCAAACACTTGTACTCTTGTTCACTTAGCCGAATTAGCAATGGCTGCAGCAGAATTCAGAAGTAAGAACTCAAATCAGTAYTTCGAATATTAGGTAATTACTTTTTCACTATCCAGAAAAAAAAATATTTAAAACAGATAAATTTAAAGTGATCTTTAAATAGAAAAAAAATCCAAACCGGCTGAAGATTGGTTATTATTTTATGATTCTGGATAAAAGTTTTCGTACGATAATTGTATACAATAAAAAAAATAGTTTTTATCATAAATAAAACACTTCTTTTTCATAAACATTTTTTAGTTAACAGAGATATTTAATTATTTGATTAATAAGCTACAAAATTTATTAAAAAAATTCTTAGGTTTGCTATAAATAATATTATGATGCATTTTTTAGACTAGGACTACTGTACACAATACATGTACCTATAAGTAGCTATACATTTACCCGTTTATTTCATCAATTTTAAAGAGGACGCGACGAGTAAACTTCGTCGGGCGGTAAAKCCTAAAAAATAAAAATATTCTTAACAATCTGCAGCAGGGCCGTAACCAGGATTTATTTCGGGGAGGGTTTCTTGTTGGTCCATAAAAATGGAATGAAAAGCAAAAAAAGAATTGCTCATTTCTAAGTACACGTTTTTATTTTAAATTGAAATAAGACGTCTTAATTAAACATAAAAAAATACAAATTAACTCACAAAAGTAACAAAAAATAAATAAATTTTTAATACTTATAAAACTATACAGGATTTAAAGAGGAAATACATTATTCATTTTTAAGACAAAAGTTTTCTATGAACTTATATCGGAAAATGCTACGCAAGGGGTGCGTTTTTTAATAGGTTTTTTCCAATATTTCATTTAAAAAAAATCAAAATTTGGTACAGATGATAACCTTTACACTTTACACCTAAACGAGTACAAAAATAAAATTTTGAAATTTTTAATTAGGGGCTTCCTAAACTGGATGGGTTTTGGGCTAAAAGTAGTCTAATTATTTTGCCTGTAGCTTTCCGATACAATTTACATATTTTCAGTAAAATCGGTTTAAAAATTTATGTTACAGACCATAGACAGCTTAAAAATTAAAAATTAAATTTGTTTTACCCTTTAGGACGCCCCTAATTAAAAATTTTCTCATTTGGTATTTGTTTAGGTGTTATGTACATACAGGGTGAATATAAAGTATGGAACCAAGCGGTTTTATTTTTAATCATTTGTCTCCAGAAAATAATAATTAATATAAATTAAAGTAATTTTGTTTTGTTTTTGAGTTATGCGATTTTTTTTTGTCAAAATTGCAATTTATGTGAAAAAAAATTTTTCAAAAAATTAAATATAAAGTAGATAGTTGTAATCCTTAGAGTATAGCTTTTATGAGAAAAATGATTTTGTAGTGGGTTGCCATTTAAAAAAATATTTTTTTTGTAGAACTCAAAAACAAAAGGAAATTTCGAAAAATTTTATTTTTGTTAAATTATCACATTTTTATAGTACTTTATCACTCATTAATTAGTTTTTTCAAAAAATAAATAGTTTAAGCAAAAAACGTTTGGTTCTATACTTTTTATTCACCTGGTATAAAGGTTATCAGCTGTACCAAATTTTGTAATTTTATCAATTCTAAAATATTTAGAAAAACCCGTTAAAAACGCATTTTTTTAGCGGGTGAAGCCCCCTTTCGTAGCATTTTTTGAAACATGTTTATAAGAAACTTTTATCTTAAATTTGAAAATTTTATTTTAAAAATGAAACACTGTACATTAACACATGAAAAATTAATTCACAAAAATTAAAAATCAACTAACTAAAATAACAAAAAAATAAAATACATTTTTAACACTCTGCGGTATAGTGTTTGATTTATTTAAGACACAAATAAGTTAGGTACTAGTGTACATAAAATTAACTTCAATATTCTTGTTCTGTAACAAAAAAAAATAAAAAACAGGCAAGTATCTGTATTTTTAATTTTAATATACCTACATTTGTACATTAATTTGATATCGTATTTTCTTGTAATGATATGTTTGTTAAAATATGTAATTACTGTTTTCATTAATTACTTACTTTCTTTGATTCAACTGAAGGAAATGATGTAAGTAAAAAGTCAAAGTCAAATGAGTGTAAATGGTAAATATCTGCATAAATACGTCATTGCAAAATCATAAACTTTATATTGCATTAACAAAACATTTTTTAATATCAACATTTGATGTACTACAATCAATTTTAGCAATATTCACGATAAAAACCACTTATCTATATTTCAGGGTGCCTTTATTACAGTAAACACATTTTCCATTAAAACCTAACAATTATTACGTTAGACCTAACGTCACTTGACCAGATTCTAGCCTCATAAATATTGATAGTTTGTAACTGATTTCTGTAATAAAAATTTTCATAAAAAAAATCCCATGCATAAAAACAATAAAAATAGAGCCTAAAATGGAATTAAATGGGTAAGCTATTTACGAAAAGTAACCTATGACCTACTTTGTTAGGACCAAAGGTGATAACGATTCTTTTATTATAAATTTATACAGTAGGTGCCTCCATTAGAATAATTAATTAACATAAACAGACACTTACCAATAGAATGACAAGGCGGAATTTTAAATCACTTTGTCGCTCTGTCAGACTTGGAAAGATTAGTCTTAAAAAAAAAATTAAATAGAAAATAAAAAGGAAGATTTCATTCTGCTTCTGTTTCAAGCAGACTTTTTTAAAATTCAAGTTGTATGTGAAGCGTAATTAGCAGAATTTTAAATAATAACGTATTATTTCGATTTTGCCATCAACACAGTAAGACCGTTTCGGCGGTTTTGAAGCCTCTTCCAAGCCCTAAAGCCCATTAAACCCTCTCTCTATTTACCGAAGTCGTCGTTCCTACGGGGGCATATCAAAGAGGTGGTGCATGCAAGGGTAGATTGCTAGGCTGAAAGATCTCGTTAGTATTTATCTGTCCCCGAGGAGCAGAGCGGCAGCACCGTCACGAGATAGAGACTCGCAAAGGCCATACACACCGATTCCAACGTTGCACTCCATCATTTACCGTGTTATCAGCTCGGTTCTTGATTAATTCTAATTATTTTGGGGAGAGGCGGTGCACGCGCACCAGAGGGTTGATCCACGCTACGTCGATGCGAAAACAAAGAAAATTCYATGAGGGGTTGTCAAAGTTGATCGAATAATTGATCAAAGTTACTGATCCGTAATAAACTAGAACAATTTATTGTGATATTAAAAATAATTAAACCGCGATCTAGGTCTGCTGCTATGTAATCAGTGGTGGACGCCCTGTGGAGAAATACGCGGAATGGTAGCTATTAAAATGCGTGTGGGTTTAATAAAAATCGAAGGGAGTGGCTTGTAATTGATGTTACAGGGAAAATTTTCTAGTTTCGGGATTTTTTTTTTTAAATTTAAGTCTTGATGCTGTTTCCAAAATTGTAATAATAAGCTTGCTAATATAATACAAACGTGTTCTTTCTGGTCTATTGCTGTGAATTTTACGATTACTTCAGCTATTTTACACTTTCAAAGTGTGAGTACACGTGTTTTCCGCAATTTTATTGTTACTTCTGGCAACATACAATTTGCAGTTTCGCAAAATTACCAGTCGTTACAGTAGACACTTCAAACCCTTTATAATTTGATAAATCACCAAACAAATTTTTAAAAGACCTACAACAATAACTTTCAAACCAAAATTAGACCAAAAACACTATTTTGCAAAGTGCTAGCTGCTGAGGTATCACCTATAGTTATCTCCGTTATATTTTCGAAAAAAAAAATGCTTTAAATTTACAACAAAGAAATGTAAAAATTGATTGTGTAATTTTTAGCTTTTTTTAACTGATTTTCAACACAAAAATCTGAACAGTTTTCAAAAGTGTTATTACGCCCCGATGATGCCAACTTAGTTAACGAAACAGGTAGCAACATTTATTACCAAAATGTTTGGTGTGTTATAATTTAACGTTACTTATTTTTTCTATTTTAATTTTCAAAACCTTAGAATTCTGTCAAATACATAAGTGTTATTTTAACATATTATTGTTAAATAATTTMTGTTAATAAAGTAAATACGTGTTTCCTTATTTGGAAAATATAAGATTTTAAAAATAAATACTTTTTTAATAG
>NW_025401068.1:13838490-13842253 GCF_015345945.1 Tribolium madens
TTATTTTATCACATATTACTGTTTAATAAAGTATATTTCACAATTCTAAATAATTTTTATACCTATAAATTTATTTATTGTAAAATTTATTTATAATTTTGTAATTTTGCAAAATTTTTGAACTATAAACTATGTATATGTGTAGACCATAWTTTAAATTATTTCACAATGAACGACTGATTAATGTAGAATTGCATYGAATTATGTCTCCTCTAACTTTGATTCGAATAGATGCAGAAGACTTTAAACAAATTTCTGGCTCATTTTTTTCAACGCGTTGAAAGACAGTTACAAGTTATTCAACACCTAGGGCTTAGAGCCAAATGGCAGCTTCCCAGCCGTTATCTGCACCCTTATTACCTCCAAACAAGTCTCGCAAGTCTTCATCGTCTAATTTCCAGCATGCGTTCTTATTTTTGAGTTTGCGGCTGTCTTAGTTGCGCCACTATTTATTAATGTGCAAATAATTGTGTGTACGTGTGTTATTGAAGAATTCCGTTGAAATCACCGACTACACGTCTGCATGAATCTGGATAGATTACTTAAGTTGTCGCTCTGAGCAGTGTGCAGTTTTGACACGATAAAAACACGTCTAAGTGGAGCGAAAAAGGTGAAGGAGAAAAATGATTCGCCATAATAACAGTGCACAATTACAGCTAGAGCGCGTTTTCTATTATAAATCCGAGCAAGGGTGACTTTGTCTTTTTTTACGTTGCGAAACCAGATTGAGAAGGGGCCAAATGTACAGGTCACGCCTGCCCCAGGACACCACTGCAGATGGCGCACTATAAAACAATAAAACGATTTACTCCAATTTGAGGCCGAGATTGCTGAATTTATTCTCGGCACTCTGACATGATAAGCTGCCGCTTCATTTTTCCCTGGAATTATTTTTGAGAAAGGGTAATTATGGAAATYCATGCGAGGTTTAGGTCAGACGGCCGGTTACGACCAGTCATAAAATGTTATATTTTTTTATCTAATTGATAAAAATTTGGGTAAATTGTGTCGCTTGACCCTCAGGGACTTCATAAAAATGTGCATGTTTTCACAGTCGCTACGYCCATGCATATGGATCGACGGTTGCAGTCCTCTATTACGTTGCTCTAGGTTAAGGTTTAATAAATAATAAAATATGTAAAGTCAAGTTATTCTGTTTGTGTGAATAAATACAATGCACATAAAAAATTTAATATTGCCAGTAAACACTGGAAAGTTTTTTTTTACTGTAGAGTTATATCTTACGAGTATATCAATTTCTGAAAAACTGAAAACGTTGCATGAGCAGTTATCTGAAAAACCTTTATTAAATTACCCTTAATAAAGTATTTTTTTGGTAAGTACTGTGGTCTCTCAAAATATACAGAGTGTCCCAGCGAGTTGAAAAAGTCCATTAGTGACATTTGAATAGTAAAATTTAAAAAAAATTAGTAAGACATTAATAGATGCATATGTTACTTAGCGTTTTTGGATGTAGATTTTTATGACAATGTTTTTAAACTAAACTTTTATTGGTCGATTTTGCTTAGTTTTAAAGATAAGACGTTTTTTTTGACGAAAACATACACTTTTTAAAAATTTATTACACAAAGACATGTAGAAATATTTTTTTTTCCTACCGCAAAGAAGAAGGTATAAGCAAGAAGGTTGTATTTTTTTAGTGTGTTGCATTTGCAAAGATAAAAAAATGAAGGTGTTTGTTAAAGGTTCAGTAACTTAAAAAATTTTAATGGAATACCCTATTTATTGTTTTTTCATTTAAAAGATTATTAAATTGTCTTTTTAAAATTATTTACTTTTAGTTGTTTATAATCAATAACTAAAAAGATATTTAACGTTAAACATTAAAAAAAAATAATTACTATTGTTTCAGTAGCCAAAAAGTTCACATTTGCACAAGAGATGGAAGAAATATCTCTTAATAATCACATTTGTGTTAAACTGAATCAATTATTCTTTATTTTTACAATAAAATAATTCGAATTTCAGTATTTATAACGACTTTTACAATCTCTGGATAAAACAACGCATAAGTGATCCGAGGTGGAATTACTATGATTGCCATACTATCAACAATGCCCAGATATTGATAAGCAATGTTGCTACAATTAATATTGAATATTTTTTCATTTATTTATTCTAGACATTAAAAGTTTATTAGATAGACACTTTATCAACCTATTGAATGCAAAAATAAAAAAAATTGAGTGTTTTATTTAAATTTTTTTATTATTTAAGTTTTAGCAAACTTCTTTATTATTTAATCTTTACAAATGCAAAACACTAAAAAATTGCTACAGCTTTAAATTCTGTACTTTTTTCTTTGCAGTAGTAAGAAAAAATTTGTTCTAGCTGTCTTAGTTTTTAAAAATAATATTTTTTTTTAAAAATCCAAAATTCAAAAATGCAAAGAAATATACGGTGTTTCATTTAAAAACACAAGTTTGTATCGGAACTTATTTTTGGGACATGCTGTATGGTTGAATATAATTTTAGGTGATGCACTAGTAGATCTATTAATGTCCTATACAATTTTTTTAAATTTTACCATTTAAAGGTCACTTATGGACTTTTTCAACTCGCTGGGACAGCCTGTATAAAGACTAAAATAAAGTATTTTTGAAATTGCGTAGTTTGTTTTTTTGTAAACCAGATTAAAATAAATAAATTTTTTCTTGATTTCTTCTTGTGTTTCTTTATCGTTCAGCGACTCCATTGGAAATCTAAATTTGTTCACATCTTCGACGGCTCTTGGGTGCTTGTTGTTTCATTCCAACTTTATTCGATATCGTCTTTCACAATCCTTTTGTTTCGTTGTTTGATTTAAACAATCGTGAAGCAGCTGCAGATGTCAACACGGCCAAAACCTTGGTATTGGCCCTAGTGTAACTCGGTGTGTGAAGGCGAGAAACGGGCGTGTGAATGAGTCTACGTGAACTGGGTGCGTCACCTCTTCAAGACACCACGCAAAAGGAAATTGACAAATACTCAACTCCACTAAATCATACCATACACTCATCCACACAACATTTACATTTGCGACGCCTATTTATCAAAATACTCGCCGGGCGACTACGAAATTTCATAAATTCTCGCCGWGTCTCCACTTACTTCCTTATTATACATTTATTCTAATCGTTGATATTAAAAAAAATGTTACTCTATAAAACCATCTTGATAGAGTCAAGTCGTCTCGCTCGACCTTGACAAGTGACTTATTTTGAAATAAATTTGAATAATTTCCATAAAAAGTGGAGTAGAGTAGCGCGAGTACTTCTCTTTATAAATCCACACGACAATTTTTATATAACATAACTGCATGAAATTTGCATAGGAAATGAGTCGCGTTTTTGCAACACAAATCGGTTCGGGTTTAATTAGCGATGATTGGTGGCTGATTTTTATACCGAGGGTGGTAAAAAAATCGCACCTAACCTCAGGACAACCCACGAGATGATTATTACAACACGGTTCTTCTCGTATTTCGACATAAACGAGTTACACATCGGCGGACAGCCTTTTAACTCCTATCTGTACACATAAGGACAGATCTTTACAGTGCAACTACGACGACTTTATACAATAACATTGRTCGCCTTGGGAAAAATTTGATTTGAAATCTGATGGAAAAMAGCGTTTAGTTTTTTGAGAAATCAACAGATTGTTACAGGATAGTGACAGTAAAGATCTACAAAACAAACAGGTCCACTATACCTCACTTTCAGAGGGTTTTCATGTATTGGAGAATAAAGAAAATAATTAA
>NW_025401068.1:13842763-13844713 GCF_015345945.1 Tribolium madens
ACAATCTTTTTCTCCTGGTAAGTTACCACATTTGTACAATATATTTTTCTCATCTTTACACTTCCTGTTATTTACAGACTCTATGAACTGTCAAGATTTTTTCATCTTTTTTTCTTCCTTTTTTAGTCTTTCTGACCTGTGAGTATCATTTCTGCACAATAGTGCTAATAATAATAGCTAATAAATGCCCGCTTATAAGGGATAATTAATAATATCCCATTGCCATTTCTTCAGCCCATCAGCTCCTGACCTATCCAACAGTAATTGCACTCAACATCCATATATCGTCACACATAATGTTTTTATTAAACCGACGATAACGACTCTACTGAATTATAATGGTGTCATTACTCTTTTTTCTCTGCGATTAAGAGCTAAATTTGTTATTATTATTATTTTATAGAATGTATAATTTATAGCTTTGGCACAGGTCAGTTCTAAAATAATTCCACATAATTAGAATGTTTTTTCCATATTTTGCATTTATTATTGTCAATGTCCGCACTTTTATGTAACATAGATTCATCGCTGAACCGTTTAATTGTTGTTTAAATATTTATGATCGTGTCATAATAATTAGGCAAATTAACGACGGATCATTAAACACCTGATTATTTAAATCGTCTTGCTACAGAATATCTTTTAATAAATTTTAATAGGTAATGGCCGTGTAATGTGGGTTTGAGAACCAAAGAGTGACACCCCTCGAGAGCAGATGCTAAGAATTGGAGGTTGCATAATCTTCAAYGTGGCACGCTCGAGCGGAAAAACCACACTTGAATCATCGAGAATAACAAGCCGATTTATTTTAATTGTTATATTTACAAACAATTTCGAAGTAGGATGATCGATTAATTGTTACAACGGAAAAAAGGCAAAACCAGCTTACAAACCATGAGTCATGAAATTAATTCAACAAACATAAAGAGTGTCTTTCTTGTAGAATATTGGGCCAGAAAAGAAAGCTTACACATTTATTCAACAAATTCCAACATTTTTTTTTTGATGAGAAAAAATCAAACAATTTAAATATTCTTTATTAGTTTTGATAAATTTGAAACTAAATTGAGGCATATAGTTTTCTGTTTAAAACTTGCCGTCTCCAATCTGATGAGGGTTACAARGGCTTATTTTCGTTCTGTTCTTCATTTTAAAATATTTCCAACTGTAAATTTATTTCAATTCAAAAACTCTAACGTCTTTTATAGTAATTCCAAAAGGTGTCTGATTCAACGTAACAGATATTTTAGTGTAACGGAAAATTATAGAAATTCATATATCATAAAACGTTGAAAATTTAATTCTAAAGAAAAAATTTAAATGTTAATTTACATAAAGTTGACACCTTGTAACCTGGGCGACCCTTGACCTGAACTTGAAAGGAATAAAATGTTGTGCTTTCTTATAGCATAAAAAATAAACGTTCAAGGGTTAACCGATTTTAATGTGCAATATTTTATATTAAAACAGAAATTTTWATAAAAGTTGTTATGCAAATTTTATGTTTTTATTTAAATTGGTCTTAGATTTTTATTTCTTAAAATTATTTGTTACTTATAAAATACAGTTGAATGTTTCACAAAAATTTTATTATTTAGTCGGAAAATAAGTTACTTTTCTATACAAAAAACTAAAGTTAAATTGCTAGTTTTTAATTTTTTTTATCATTTTTTAAATAAGCTTCTTTACAACATAAAATTATAATGATCAAATAAAATTATAATGATCTATAGATACCACCTAAGAGGCATAACATAAAGTTATCTTTTTGGTAGTCCTGGTATATAACACAATCTGGAAGCATTTCTAGAGAAAAACATTTTAAATATKTAATATTTAATTTTGGTAAAAATAACACAAATTTATTTAAACAAAAAAAACCTTTTACACTAAATAGTAATAATAATAATAATATGCATATACAATTATGCAGCATATTTAGGTCTAAAA
>NW_025401068.1:13845073-13858912 GCF_015345945.1 Tribolium madens
TTCACCAAAATTTGGAAAACCTTCAGTTCTTATCTCCGACCTTAATAAAACCGAGTGTGTCGTTACGTCTTTATTAGCAGTTGTTAGAACGAGGCCAAAGCCTTAAAAAGTCCGAAACCTCCGCAAAAAGCCCCTCGACACTTCCTCATCTCAAAGAATCCACCACCAAAGTCGACAAAAACTGGTCGCGCTAAAAACAAACTTTCTACGATCGCAAGGAGAATTGACACGTATTTAACATAATTGGCCAAATAAAAGTTAGAGAATCTGAATGGAATTGATTGGGCGAAGAGAGTAAACGTAATTAGCATCGGTATAAAACGAAATAACCTTCCAAGGCCGCCGTATCGGATAATGATCAAACTTATGAATGAACGATTCATGAGCATACACGAGAAATTTAAATAGAATTATAATAAATTAAAGCGGCAATGCGAAATCGAGAATCCAATAATAATAATAAAGTGCACGCCTTATTATTGTAACGCTCAACCAAATAAGATCGTCGTTGTGGCCGGGAATATATTAAGAGAGAAGAGCACGCTTATGTTAAATAAATGCTAAAGTATGTTAATAAGGCTCTACTGTTCTGTACACTAGCCAAAGATTAATGGCCGGGCCACTTATTGATGCCCCGTGCACCAAAAATTATGCTAATARGCGGCCGGACCTGTGTCTCTTTTATTATTTAAATAATATACAAAGCGAGCATTATTATTGTAATTAATCGAAAACACTCAGCAACAGGTTGACAGGTGCACCGAGCTTGCAACATCTCTGCGATACGAATTTTAAGTGAATTTTAAAATGGTGAATGAATTTTTTACGCGGAAATTTATTCGACGGGCTGGAACAGAATAAAAGCTTTTACATGCGGGAATTTTTAACGAAAACTTGAGAAAAATGCCGGGGCTGGGCCTCCATGAGAGACCTACACAATAAAGCAAGACGAAGAAAATATTCAGATCATACTGGCATAAATCKAAATCTCCAAAATACTAATAAACTAAATTACAAAAATATTGGTAAAAATAAAAAAGATATTGGTTCCATATAAACAAATTTTTAAAAATTTTTGAAAAACTGCTATTGTGAACTTTAAAATTTCTTGTTAACTAGCTAAAATGCTTCAAGTTGTTGACTTTTGAAAAATAAAAAACTGCTGTTAAATAAAAAAAAAAAAACGAAAACAATTTAAAAAATTGAATGTTCGTAAATAGAATGCTGAGTACAGCTTGGGAGTATTTACTTTTAATTAATGCAATTAATTTGAAAGTATGCAAAAGCTAAATAAATGGTGTCAAATATTGTTAAAAATTAGTTGATTTTTTACTAATTTCCAAAAATATTAAAAAAAACATCTCGATTTTTTTTTAAATTATTTTTTTTAATTTAATTTTTTTCAAAAAATCGTAAAAATATCTTGTAGAAAGTTTATTCCAGTTTATAAACCTATCTTTACGTTCTTTGTAGAACAAAAACAAAAAAAAAAATTAATTAAAAATTAAATATCTCAGCGACAAATTGACATAAAAAGAAAAGGCAAATTGAAGATGAATGAACAAGCTATCAGGCCATGCATTGATTTAATAAAAATTTAAAAAATTTAATAAAAATTTCTGCGTCTGTGTACCACAAAAGAGAAAAAAAATTTTTTAAATTTTGCTCTATTTCTTAAGATTACGTAATAACCGTAACTCAGAAAATTTTTTGCCAGAAGATTTCAAAACTAAGAACTTGAAACTTTAAAATATTTTTTATATTCTAAATACATTTTGAAGTATTTTTTCAAGGAGTTTTTTACTGAAAAGCTTAATTTTGAATTAATTTGAAAAATGGAAAAATAAAATAGAATAACAAAAACGATGAATTTGATCTATTTTTTCGGAACAAAAAATAGAGTAAAAGAAAATTTAAAACATCTTTGACATTAAAAATGTTTTTACCTTAAGCAAGAGTACATTATTTTTAATGGGTGCTCCCCGCCTCGGTGCACCCATGCCCATGATTGTACCTATAGTTTCTGTAAATTCAACAATTTTCAAAAATTAAAAAAAAAATTAACAAGAAAAATTAATTCTTTTTACAAAAACTCATTTAAATTAGAATTTGTTATTTAAAATAAGATTTAAAAAATTTGTATCTACATTTTTTGTTTAGCTTATTTTAATTTCTTTTGAAATGAAATCTCCCTACCAGTTTGCGAGTTAATTATGCATACTGCAACCTGTGTCTTCTTTATTATTTAAATAGTACACAAATTAGGTATTCTTATTATAATAATTTAAAATGCTCATTAGCAGGTGAGTTGACAAGTGATTTACTCTTCTAAACTCAAGAAACTATTTTGCAAAAGTGTTTTTTTGTGAAAAGTCGTTACAACTGTTAATTTCTAACAGTTTTTCTTGAGATTTAACCGATCGTCGCAACCGTTCCCTCATCTGCATCCGTCATTGATCATCCATCGGGACAATTGTGAGAATCTATACCATATTTAGTATATTTGGATCATCCTCGACCCATCCAACCCTATCTCCCAGCACCGATTTGTATAAGAAATCGAAATTATCCCACGACCATCACCTGAAAATTTATGCAATCTATTGGACCAGCGCGTTTATGCCACCTGACCCATCCAAGCCATCCCTAAGCCCCTGTTGGGCTGCTGTCTAATCTACATGRTTCCATATGGTCCCCGACCCTTCCATATTCAAATAAACCTTAAGAAATCGAATATGTTTAATAGCCTATCAGCGAAGGGGCCCCCGCAGGTAAAGGGTATGCGGATGCGGAAGTGCCCATCGAGGGTGAAATTCCGGCCGAGGGTTAACCATGTAAATAGGTGTCCCTTACACTTAATATTCAAGCAGGTAGTTTGGCATAAATTCGCATATATTAGACAGGTAGGTAAAAAAAGTCCTAATGCCCCGTTTCACGATTTGTTCGCAGTACAGCCCTTATGGCCTTTACCTGCGTTCCTACCAAATTAGGATGACCCTTTTTTGACCCGAAGATGCAAATATGTATCGACCTATGCTAATGTATGCAGAGATTTGAATGTGTGCATTGTAATTTCCAACGGGTTGGGTTTTTTCTCAGGCTGGGGTCGCCCAACCGTTTTTTATTTTCGCCATTTGGAGTAACGATTTTTTATGGAGATTTTTGCGCAAGATGTCCTTACGGTTTTGCCATACGAGTACAAGGACAAAGCTATTAGACGCATCTCTGTTCTCGTTTGATTTTGCCCARTTTGCCATTTTGGGCAACCAGTTTGGCCTCATATTTTTGACGAATGGAAGCTAAWCCTGAACCTGTCGCTTAATAAAGCCGTAATACAAGACGGAAGCGGAAATTTCGCTTCAATCAAGTGACGGGTTGAAGTATTGAGATGTTGTAGTTAAAACGGTAAACGAGAAAGATTTTTTTTTATAATTACATGTTGTAGTTTTAAATGTCTTGTTACTATAATTTAGTTCAAGCTTGTATGGTTCTAATTTCAAGCAAGGCAGTAGCAGACTTTGATATTTAATCAGTGTTAGTGTTAATTACAGGACTTGAAACATTTTACTTWGCTGTGCTATAAGTAACAGGTTTGGTAGCCTTTTTTGGTAGGTGGGAAAATGTTTTAGCACCAATTTTTAATTACTAGTAGGTAACTAACTAGTGATATTGTTTTGACTTCTGTGTGATTGGACAATACAAAACACAAAAAAATACTAAGATCATCTATAAAAGTATAAATATGTCTTGAGAATTTTTTTGTAAAAATATTTAATATTTAAAAAAAAATTGAATATAAAAACTTTAAAATTTTAAACCCAATAATTAAAGTAAAATGTATTAAATAGAATTTTTTAAAGCAAAACAGCAATTATTGCAGCAATTATTAGTACCAAAAATCCAAAAGCTTTAAAATGTAAAAAACAGACGGAGGTCATGTCGTGTTCTTGATTTACACTACCTCCAGCAGCAAATAAAAAAATAAACTGCAGTTTACAAAAGAAAAAAGTAGGTACTAGACTATTTTCTTTATGTTGCTTCTGCAATTATTTCGACTTTAAAATATTTCTTATCTTTCAAATATCGCAATTCTCGAGTTTCAGGGTGGATAGAAGCCGAATTATGAGTAAATATTTGATTGCAATTAAATTTAATTCGTTACGTGATTGGTTGAATTTTGATGAACAACCAGTCAGATTTTAGGATTTTGAAGTTCATCACCATTAGCTTAATTTTGTTTTAATTCAATTTCTGTAAACCCACCCTTAAAGTTTTAGTTTATTTTGACATTTCTAATTAACTTTGAATTTTAAATTTAGAATTGTGTTTAGAAACTCATAATTTTGTAACACACTTAGAAACACTTCTTAGATCAAAAATTTTAAGGAATTCGAGTTTAAAATTCAGAATTATTGTATATTTGAAAGTTAGAATTAACCTTCAAAATGAAAATTATTTCGACTTTTTACGTTCGAATTCTAAGAATTTCAACTCTTATGTTTTCTGTTTCTATGTTATTCAGTGTTGCCAAAAGAAGCCTTTTGGTGAAAAATTTTATTGATTGCATGACAAATTCATAATAAAATTTTTTACTTATGTGTAACAAAGTTAGAAATAATTATATGTCTACGCCTAGTAGAGAGTGAATTCTTTTAAAAGCAACAATAAAACTGAAAAAAAATTGCTCATCTTCAATTAATCTGGTCATGGTCATTAATTTTCTTAAAGATTATAGAAACGCAACTTCTAAAATATTTTTATAATAAACACATTTAAAATGTTTCATCATTTCAAAAATTTGACTTATATTTTATAAGCTCATTTTAAATTTAAAACATTTTGATAGAGATACTGACCAAAAAAAAACAAAACTTAAAATATGCAAAAACATGCACATTGCACTAGTTATGAGACCTTATCGGGACTGTTTTATTGATGTTATTGTGTTGATTAGAAAACCTTGGACTYTGTGGACTTGATATGACAATGTGCCAGTTTTATACACAATGACTTTTTTATGATTTTGGTTTATTTAATGCGAAATGTTTTCACTGACGTGCGATCACTTCGTTACGCAACGATGGCACTTACGGAACGACAATAGCCGTTCTGTGAGTGRAAACGTTGCGTATCGATCGCTTTCCCTGACTTTCTTTTTGACTGCGACTGTATAATTTTGAAAAATTATTTTACAAACTTAATTCAATTTATGGGCAAGGCCACCTGGGATTCATGCTTGCGACACTATTTCGAGATGATAACTGGACCAAAAATTACACAACAGTCTGAACCATCTGAAGAATCTGTGAAACTCAAATTTAGGTAAAAATAACTGAACCACACATAGATAAACCTGGACCAATTATTTCGGACATTTTCGACATTCTAAAGCTCTAAACGGAAACCACTTGTCTCTTTAATTAACAAGAATTTACGAAATGATTGTTTGATTGTCTTTTAAAATCGAATTGAAATCTTGTCACTCCATTGAAAAAATCGCGTAGGTACTCTTTTCACGCAATGCAAACAGGTTTGAAAACTGTCAAGTCTCAGAATTTGAGTCGTTGGTGTTGTTGCGACACGAAATGTCAATGGAAAGACACTCGCCATTAGATTGCAAATTAACGGCTTTGACATTGAATCTGAGGCTAATTAGCGGTTTCCTGGTTGYCARGTAATTAATTTAGCGTGCCCTTAATCCGYCTAAGGACGAATATTTGAAGTTGCTTCGAAACCTTTTGTGTGTGTGGAGTTGGGTGCGCCGCTTCTTGTATCACCTGGTCCAAGCTGAATGACTCGTGGTTTCCGATATGTTAGGTTGAGCGTGGGCTAGCAGAATGTGCACAAAAAATAATCCGACTTATGATATGATACCGGAGATAAATCAGATTATGATTTCATAGATCTGAAGGGGGTTACGTAAACGGATTGGGAAGAAGTCGAGGGGCACAAGTGGAACCGTTTTCAGAAGAATTAAAAAGGCGACTGATGGAGCTGTAAAGCTGACGATTTCGTTATGTATTTCAGGGCGAAATGTCGTGACAACTTGACAAATTATGTATCATTTTGTTCGTCTCAGTGAGACAAATCAAATGCACTAAAAAAAATTCTAAAAGTCCACACACTTTGAACTAAATGTTTTTTTTTTCTAATTTAAATGAATTTGAAATAATTTAACTTTAAAAAATCATTACTCAATAACTATTAGGCCGATTTCCTTCAAATAAAGACCATTCTAAAGGGATGGATTTGCCCTTTAGAATGATATGRAGTTTAAAATTGAATATTAGCGAACTTTTCTTCAAACAGTGTTCGAAGAAGTTCGAAGTAAATCGAAGTAATCTAAGAAAAACCCTACGAGTATTTTTTTTCTTTATCACTAAGGACCGGATTTTTTGCATAAAAAACATAATATTTTGCAATAAAAACAAGGTATTTTGCACTTTTTTGCATTAAAAAAAACACACGTTTTAAAGCTAAATTTTTATTGTCATTTCATTACTATTATTAATTTTCATCAAAAATTGGAGTTATAAATTATAATAACATGCATTTCAAGATGTTCTGAAGTAAAATTATGACGTCTATCAGTCAGCAATCGTTTGTATGTTGAAAAACTTCTTCCAATGTGTGTACTGGTAAGTGGAGCAAAAGTATAAGAAGCTAATAAATTTGGATCTTTTACAATGTCACTTATTTCATTAGAAAAGGAACCATTTACAACTGCTTCATTTATTGATTTCGTTAAATTGTTTAGTTAAATTTSCAATTTCTTGCAAAATAATCGAATTTTGCATTATTTTACACTATAAAATTTGGTTCCTGGAATCAACAACTTACGGTTTATMRTGTCCTCAAATTTGGTATCTGTATTAATTTGCAAAATGAATTTACCAGTGCAAGGAAATCCGGTCTCTATTTATCACCATCGTGTAAAGCATCTTTTTATTAGTTAGAATCCAAATTTTTAAAAGAATATACCAAGTAGTTTTTAAGATATGATTCTTTGAAGTTAAGGTTTACTAATCAAGTATTGCGCCAAATAGGAGAAATGCATGTTAATCTTACTTAAAATTGCATTTTTATAAAAGTATTTGTTTTAAGGCTTTTGCTTAAAAATGGTCAATTGCACCTTCTTTGTTCCAATTAGAATAAGCAAAAACTATTTATTTACTTAAACAAAGAGTACCTGCGTACTAATTAAAGCAAATAAATACCAACAAAATAAATCAGGTAACTTATTGCATTAAACWTCACTTAAAAATGATAAGAAAGCATTTGCTCAGAACATTTTCAAAAAAAGTTCAAAAAGCTGGAATAAAGTGAACAAGTCGGAATCTGAATGGAAAGTGATTTGTTTTGAAAAATATTTGCCCTTATATTTAAGGATAGTGCCTTAAACTTTTAGATCTTCTTCGATCAGTGATCAGTTGTCATTTTTAGAACAAAAAAACTATTTATTATCATTCTAAAGGGATGGACTTGCCTTTCAACTTTAAAAAATCATTACTCAATAACTATTAGGCCGATTTCTTTCAAATAAAGATCATTCTAAAGAGATGGACTTGCCCTTCTTCTTTCAAATAAAGATCATTCTAAAGGGTAAGTCCATCCCTTTAGAATGATCTTTATTTGAAAGAAATCGGCCTAATAGTTATTGAGTAATAATTTTTTAAAATTTCAAATTCATTTAAATTAGAAAAAAATCATTTAGTTCAAAGTGTGTGAACTTTTTGAAATCAAAAATTTTGTTTGTATTGAGAGCTGCAGATTTAAAAAATAGTCGTAACAAAATCCGTAATTTGGTAAAAGTGTCAACAGCAAAGGTGCCATTTGCAATCCCGACTGATTAGTTTTTAACGAGGTCCATATGGAAAAAGACGATGTTTTATGAGAGGTGGTATACAAATAATTTGCATGGACGTCCTGCTGTGCTCTCACAAAATCCAAGTGATATTTCACATTATATCCACCTTGTTCCATCCACTCGCTACATACACACGTTTTATACGGCTCGCTGCTAATTTATTCGGAACCACCAACTATATTTGTATACCGATAATTGACCTATGATTTGTGTACATTGCAGCAAATCAGAATTTATTAACGTTCCAAACGTCCGCTGCGGTTTCAAATAGAGACCCGCTGACGTTTTTATTAGTGAATCTTCTCCGACTCTACATARGCCATATTTATATTAATTAAAATCCATTTTAGATTCTAAATTAACGAATCTATCGGACGTTGTTGCTTGTAATTGACGTTGACGTTTTTGTAAATGCGATATGTTAAAAATTTATTTAAATAATGCCATCGTCACCACAAATTTTAACTCGGATATGCTCATCACCGAATTATTAGTATGCAAAACTAATTGACGAAAATGGCACATTTAAAAGCTTTTTGATATTGCTACGGATCGATATTTTATTAATTTTCTCGACCAATCAACACGGACMCTTTAATCAACACAAAAACGAACATTTTTCGATAGTTACAGTCGTTCCGCTTTTTGTCTCTTTTAATTGATAAACACACCAAAAGCTACTTTTTGAATTGTAAAGCAATTAATGAAATGCAATTTCTTTTAATTGTAGTAATCAATTCGCCACAAATTCTTGCGTCTTGTACCTAACAGTGAATTTAATTTATTCAAATCCAACAAGTAGGTATCCGTTTTCCTCCTCCAAACTAATAGATAATAAAAGTAGGATTTTGACGTGTTGTAATTCGCCGAGCATCCAAATACGGCAAACACACACCGTGGGATATTTTTAATTCAATAGACAACTCACTAAACTGTAAACAATTATTTAAATTCACTCAAAGCATGAAAACAAACAAAATTACAATTTGTAAATACAAGCAACAAAATTTGAAAATATCTATTTCCGAGTAAGAGAGTTCGATGATAGCAGCTCGGTGATTATTTCGTTTAAAAGGAAGACATCCAGTAATATGCAAACTAGGCGTTAATGGGACAACACGCGAAGTGCAAGTGCGAGATTTCTTGAAACGATGGCATTTAAGGATGCGACCGGGCGCCACAATTGTAATTTATGCAGTTAAAGACTGGATTTTTGCGTGAGGTATCGTCCAACTGCCACTTTCCGGAACGTGTCCTCCCCGACACGCTCTTATAATTAGATTTAATTGTACGACTGCTTATTTTTACGGTTTTTCTACGGTCTTTCTACAAACAAAATATTTTTTTTTAATTTTGTTTGATTTATGACATTTGATTCATTCCGCGTTTTCGATAATTGAAAGTTGAACGTCTCAATCTTCTCTCTAGAGGCACGTGTGTGACCTTTGGCCGAATTGCCGCATCTCAAGCTGCGATTTTTCCACTGGGTCGTTCTTGTTTCCAAGGCATAAGCGCTTTCCTGGCCGATAAATCAGTGACAATTTYTAGATGGCGTGTATTAGTTTAATGTCGTATTAATTTGTTAATTGAACAACTTAATAAATTTATTAATTGCAACATTCGCAATAAACGTCGACTGTCTGCTTTGGTAACAAACGAGCCAACATTTCGGAAAAAATCCCAACAGGATGTGTGGGATTTTTTCGAAAATTTTACCGCTCGACTCGTAAAGATAAGTGACCTAATTTCCGAACATTAATTGAGCAGTTAACGATGATTTAAGATAAGGCGGTTCAGAGTTGACGTTTTGAGATTTCGGTTTATTTCGTTTTTATTGGTTGTAAAGTGTTTGGATTTTGAAAAATTCGCAGGCCGGTGATAAAAACGGATTCGCTGAGATAATTAGTACGAGATATGTGGATGCAGAAGCGAATTGTTACTTGTTTTGTAATTTACGGAATTCTCGATAAAAGAAAGTAAAATTGGAGCTGTTTTTTCTGTTGTAACTCGGTCAAAAAAAACACAAATGCAAATATTGTACTGAACATAAAAAACAAAAAAAAAAATGCAAATACGTTTTTGAAAACAAACATTATAAAACTAGGTATACAGGATGATGAAAAAAAAGTGCCCACGATTGAAACAGGCGCGTTCTTTTTTATTGAAACATTGTGACCATCATTCCAAAAATAGTCTAAATAGATTCTTTTTAAAATTACAGTTTGTCTAACAGCACAAAGCGGCAATATTGCACAAATTTCTTTTACTAAAAAACTATTTCACTCAGGTATTTTTCGTATCTAGGAAACCTTTTTGACTTTAATCGTTCAAATTTCACAGAACAAACAACATTGAAAATTGATTTTTTTGTTGCTACCGTTTCCAATAATTGTATATTACTTGGGCATTTTCTGTAACCTAGGATATTTGCAATGTTGCAACATTGATAAATTTTCTTTGGAGCCAAGAAATGGTATTCAAACATCTTCAATAAAGTTTATTTCAATAGACTTTTTACACATTTTTTTAAGAACACCAACAGTATTAAAATCTAGACTTTAACAATGAAATTATTTCAAAACTGTTAATTATATAGATTTCTCTTTTCTAAAAAGGAAAGTATATATCTTACTGATAAGAGCACAAATCCAATTTTGGTCTTCGAATTCGTCTTTAATAAAAGATCATTTATAACGTGTGGGTTAACACGGGCCCCTTTTTTTTATCATACTGTTTATGTTCAATAAATGATAAGGAATCACCTGTAAATGTTTATAAATTAATACTGTTTATTATTTATTAATTATTAGAAGACATTTGGTATAAAATGTGATATTTTCAGAAATTAAAAAATGAGTAATTTGTGCACATTTCAAAAAAACTTGTCGCAAGCTGATATAAAATGATAACTTCATAAGTACAACATAGGAATTAATACTTCGGTAATTTTTTTAACAAAAAAAATGTAACTTGTTTTGCTGTAGTTATTTTACTCTCAAAAATTTTGAATTCTTGAGACAAAAAAGTCATTTCACTTTTGTTGCAGCATCGAACTCATAAGAATTTTTGTATTTCTATTTCTCTTAATGGCGTTTTTATCTATTTTTAATCTTAATGAGTCTTGGTCATATCGCGTCGATCCAATTTGCTCAACTACAGAGCGCTCGAGTCGCCTTTGACACCTCTTATTTATAACAACTCGAAGATTGTCATTATGGTCCTAAATCAGATGCAAATGCACCCAAGACAACGTTTGCATTTTGACTTAAATGTCCTTAAACCTGCACCATTACTCATCAACCTACGCCACTTTGCTCAAGACTATAATTAGCCATTTACGTTCTTTTCGGGTATGTCTGTAAAAAAAAACAGCAGGCGCTCCTCAAGGTTACTCAAATATTTATTGATTATAGCTATCTTACACAATTTCTAGGTCAACAGGATTGATTATTTACTGCTACACATAGTCTCCGCGGCCCTGAAGAGGCAAAACGCGCGGAGACTGCGATAAGCGATCAAGCGAGCAAACCAGTCATTATGCCGATAATTAAATAATAAAAGAATTAATGACGATGATATCACGCCCRAACATTGATAAACACYAATTGTTTTGATTAATCACCAAAAAAAGCACAATTATTTCATTTGATTTATGTGCAGTTTTCGGAATGAAGCGAGGAAGTGGCTAATCRCAAATCCACTGAGTCACGCTGTTTATTAATCTCGTGCACAATTTTCCGCTTAAACAATTTAATTAATGTTGTCAAATTTGCTCGAGCGACGAAATGTTCGTGTCAAATTAATTCCGAATTGTCAAGAGTGTTAAATGACACCGCCGGTTACCTAACACTTGTTTTTCAGAATAGGAAAGAATCTTGCTTGTCCTTGAGTGGTACAAACTTGATGCTCGAATATGACGTAATGTCTGCCAAATATCTAAAGGAAAATTTCTATGCGAGTGTTTAGATCAGCTGATTAGAATAACGGTGACCCCGGCGACCTTTTCTTAGGGGTGATTGCTTCTGGGTCACTCGCTTGGTCATTGTTGTCGCCAAGTTTCACCGTCTTGAAAAGTTTAGCCTAAATACCAAAAATGGGCCCAGACGGCGCGCCATTCTGCAAAAAAAACACCAAAGTTTTGATACAATTACTTCATAATTTAAATAAAAATTATATTAATTAAAAGTTACATAAATGAGTGTTTGGAATATATTAAAAACCCATTTGAATTATAAATTACTAATCGACACTTTTATTAAATAAAATTATTACCAGCAATAATTAATAAATAATAATTGTATTGGATGTGTAGTTTTTTTATGTCAGATTTATAATTAAAATTTTAAATCAGAAATTAGCCAAGTTATTTAGATCAGTTAACGCACAAATTGCTGTCCATGTGTTAGTGTTTAATTAAATTGCGTTTGTATTGTAATTAAGTTTAACTGAAATTAACATAAATTAATTGACGTTAAGATTCACCTAATGTCTATTATTGTAAAACGTTTTAGAAGTGAAAGACTCTAATTTTGGTTATTAACTTAATTAGCACGCCGAAACTATTATTTCAGTTCTAATTATTTCGAATTAATTCAAACAAAAATTATGTAGGTATGTATTTTTAACACTTAATAATTGATTATGACGTATCATAAATTAATAGAAATTTTAATTAATATTTAAACGAGGCTGAAAATTATAAGTTTTCTTTTTAACGAAATTGATACTTTGTCAATCATGTTTAATTAATTGTAAGTAAATTACAAGTCGTTAGCATAAAACTTTATTTGAAAATAAGAGTCAACCCCAAACAGTCTGAAGCTTAAGGAGTGTCAATGACCTCTCTAAAAAATGTTTAGATATTCAGTTTTCGAACCACCTGTCTACTTGAGATCAACCGGAAACTGCGTTCGATTCTCGTATTTACTTTCAATTTCAAATCGCTTTAGTTTAGTTTTAGGCCGATTCTTTTCTTATTTCAGGTAGAATTTTCACCCCGTCTAGGAGTTTGATGGGTCAACGTTAGATTCGTTGGGAGCATATGAAGCGTAAACAATTTCGGAATCGTTGTTCTGGTCGGATTCCTGTCCTGTTAAAAGAAATCGGTTGTGTAAGAAACACGGCCCACCTAGATCACATCTCACGGCTTTTTATGAGCGTTAGGATGGAGGGAAGCTGGACAATAGAAAGAAGTCGGGATGACCGTTGGTCCAGTTTCGCCCTGTTGCTTCGACCTGTCAACCGTTTGGGGATAAACTTGCGATTTGTTACATCGAGAATTGACCGTTAGGATCGTGGAAAACCGGAAGGTCGACCTATTTCTTGATAGGACCTGATTAAGGCCATTGTCGAGATAAGAAAGGTGCAAAAAGGATAATAGAAATATGATGAAATTTTAATTAAAACACACACTTTGATTCTGTAATAATTAATATGTACCTACTAGCAAATAATAAAAATTATTGAACAGACAAGAAGCATATATTTTTTTCATAATTTTTTACTAATTCATAGTTTGAGAAATTCAAAAGATCTTTTTGTAACTTGACTCAACAATGTTTTACGTACTTTACAGCGAAGTCTCTAGAAAAAAACTCTTGACTACAAATAGTGATATAATATTAGGGGTTTAGCTCTTTACAAATTATATTAATTAGTTTAGTAAGTTATGATTTTTTAATTTGAAAATTAATGTAATTGTCGCGTTATTGTGTATAATTATAGAAGCAGGTGTTAATTCTTATTATTGTTTTAATGAAATCACGTTTTATATCGTAGGAGTTTTACCCATAAAAAGCTGATGAATATTTTAAATTATATCTGAGAGGTAGGAACKTACAACTTTATTAACTGTAATGAACATAATATGTGTTACAAAATCAAGTTTCTCATAAGGAAATTAAAGCGAATTTAATAAATTTGTTTAAAGTGCACAATGGAAAACATTTTTAATTTCAATAATCTAAAAATAG
>NW_025401068.1:13859832-13861874 GCF_015345945.1 Tribolium madens
TTAAAGCAAGTTTAAGCCTTGTTCACTCTAATTCGAAGAATAAAATGTTGTATTCCACTCGTTTGAGTGTAAATCGGACGCTTTATTCCACCTCGTGGACTCGTTACACTCGTGGTTTAAAAATCCACTCGGTCAAATAAAGAGTCCGATTTACACTCAAACTCGTCGAATAAATAACTATTATTTATTTTTTTTTTTTATTTCTCTAATTAAATGTACTTTTAGTCATACCTGTGTTATTTAAGTCTGTTTGTTTTGCTTTTGTGCGTATCTACATTTGTTATGACATTGTAGGCATTTGAGTGTTTTATTTCTTGTGAGAAATGTAGTAAACTGTCTGCTTCAATGCGCCGAAGAATTCAATAGATTGAACAAAAGCCACCGATTAAGTGTCGTAATTAAAMTTAATTATATGCAATAACACAACAGTTTACTGCAATGCAATTAACCATAATTAATTAAGTACAAATTCGCATAAGCGGCAGCAAAAAGCGCATTATCGCTCGGCTTCTCGGCAATTAACTGGAAATAACACACCCATATCAGTGGATTTTTGACGTGAATGGGGGTTGAATCCGATTCGTTCCGTCAGATTAGCGCCGATTCTGATAATGAATCCATCAAAAAGTGCACCTTTCATCTGCGGCCCGAAACAGTCAAGATTCGATCATTAGACAGCTGCCGAATGTGGAGCTTAATCGAAGACTGACAACCATGAAGTTGGCCGATTATCCCGAAAAAGTAACTGTTGTGACGATTATTTGATCAGAGGGAATTTGTTTATCTGGAAGCAAAAAACGCGACAAGTGGAATAGGATTTTTTGGAAGCTTTACCGAAGGTGTTACGAGTGTTTTTCTGCACTAACTCGTGTGCGTATTCTTGTAAGGTCAGCAAGGTCAATCAATCGTAGAACGTAGCACGAGTTGAAGTATGATTGTCTGATCTCGCTGACCTTATTTGTAAGAAGTGCGCCCACTTGCTAATGAGATAGGGGAAATGGGTTTTAAAGTTGTTGAGTTATTATCAGGCGGTGGAAGGTGACTGACGACAGGGAAAAATGACAATAGTGCAAATTGAAAGTTAGAAACTGCAGTTAAAGTGGTAAAAATTGATAGCTAACACTTCTTCAAGAAGAATGTTATCCCAGCTTTTGGTTGTAGCTTCATAAAGGTTAAAAAGTGATAATATAATATACTCTCTTCCTTTCATATTGTTTATTTTTTGTTTTTGTTATGATAAAATTTTGTCAATAGTTTACTGTTAT
This sequence comes from Tribolium madens, assembly GCF_015345945.1. Taxonomy (NCBI): domain Eukaryota; kingdom Metazoa; phylum Arthropoda; class Insecta; order Coleoptera; family Tenebrionidae; genus Tribolium; species Tribolium madens. The sequence goes on from NW_025401068.1 coordinate 13,861,098, forward strand.
AGTTTTTGTCATTGTTTGTGCTATACTACTCCAAAAAATTAAAGGAACAAAAAATTTTTCTAAATTTTTTGGTGATTTTTGAAAGGCTGTAACTCAATCAAAAAATGGCGGTATCTAAATTAAAAAAAAAACATTTTTAAGCTTTAAGTTTCTAGTTTTGAGATCTTTTTTCAAATATTTTTTCTGTGCAATTCTAAGTAATAGCGCGAGAAAAAAATATCTAAATTTGTATGTTTTTGTTTTTGGTCCACGGACGTAGAGAATTTTTTTTAGTTAAGTCAATGCAAAGGCCGGATAGCATGTTTGTTTACCTTTAATATGCTTTTTTCATATTCTCTTTACGTTAATTTGTCGCTGAGATATCTGACTTTAAATAAAAAAGGATCCTCTTGTCTTTGATCAACTCAGCAACCAATGACCACACAAGAAATATAAGGGTAGTGTCAAAAACTTTTTTTTTTACCTTTAACATTGATTTAAAGAAAAGAGAAAAAAGTAAGTTTTTGCGTTGATTTAGTAAATCAACTGCGTATTCACCAATATCGATGAGAAAACTAAAGTTTTTAGGTGATTTTACAAGTCAAAATATCATCCACAGCCCTGCTAATTTTTAAATCGATATATCAAGCCGTTTTCTCGGACCGATTGATCAAAGTTTTGCAAAAAAATTAAAGGAACAATTGTACATATTGTATCTGAACATCGTCTAATCTTTGTAAAGAATAGAAAAACAATTTTTTTAGCTTTCTTTTACAATTATGCATTAGTTAAATTTGA
>NW_025401068.1:13862175-13873727 GCF_015345945.1 Tribolium madens
TTTTTATCTATTCTTTATATTTTATCAACTAATTTCAGTAGATAAAGTAGTCTGCTACCGTCTTGTAAAATAAGGTAATTTTTATCTACTGTTTATATTTAAGAAATTTGGTAGACAGTACAAAATAAAACGAAAAATTATACACGACGATAAAGATTGTTTATCTTCTCGTGACTTCGTCACTCGTAAACCTTTTCACTCGTAGATAAACAATTTCTTTATCGTCTTGTATAATAAATAACTAACTATAACTAAAAAAATCTCCACGTTTGTGGACCAAAAACAAAAACATGAAAATTTAATTTTTTTTTCTCGCGCTATTACTTAGAACTGCTTTATAACCGAAGCAGAGAAAAAATATTTGCCAAAAGATCTCAAAACTAGAAACTTAAAGCTTCAAAATGTTTTTTTTAAATTTAGATCGATCATTTTTTGATGAGTTACAGCCTTTCAAGAACCACCAAAAAGGAAAATTTTTTGTTCTTTTAATTTTTTGTAGTAGTGTATTTGAAGTAGAAAGAATCTAGAAATGTGATATTTTTTTGCAACAGACATACTAGAAACTGTTTTCATGTTTTATCATTTTTTACAATATAATCCAAACTGAAAAAAACGTAAAATTACTTCAGCACCTACTCTTTTCTGTGAATTGTCAAGCACAAAAGACTAAGTATTCGATAAAAGCAAATTATTTATTTGTACTTTTCTCTGGGCCACTCTGCCCCTTTGGCGGGCCTATTGAACCATAACATCGGTCTTAAATTTAGATTTAACTCTCTTCAGCATACAGATAATATATTCTGGCACACGTCCGCATCTTTCATCGATACGTATTGAGTATTTGTATGCGTCTACCTTATAAATATCAATAGCGTTTTTAAGCATGGCGCTTTGTGGTCTGTACCTGGATCTCGTTGATTGCCCTCGGCTCAACCACAATACCATTGTAAAGGAGCACCCATTTGCAAACCTTGTATTATTTGGAGTGAGAGAGTGAAAAAGTGCATTAAACATACATTTGCCAATAAATAATTAAGGAGAGAGAGATTGAAATTGTCGCCGGCATACCAGATTGTGCGGTCAAGAGGTCAGCATGTCGACTCTTCAGCCTCTCTCGGATTTTACAAGCTGACCTTTGGAAAAACGTTAGAAGCGGGAATATTAAATGCAGAGCTTTATTGGTGATGGAATTGCAGCGAACACGACGCTCTTCCTCAAACAGACAGGTCAAAGGTCGCGACTTTTGGGGTCAAAAAAGTTGACTCAGCTGCAAAATTTCTTAGAGGTCTGTTATTTTCCATCTTTGTTCGTGTAGCAAAATTTGGTAATTGTGTGTTTCTGTCTAACAGTAAACTGACCGGTGTGAGAAGCCGATTCTCGATAACGAAATTAATTTTATTTCGGGTATAATTGTCCGGTCAGTCATTCCGGCCTTAAAAGGCTGACTGTTGGCAAAAAGCGACCGCAACAAAATGTGAAATTATAGGCTGGCCGATCGAAGTAATTATTTTGAGAAAATTACAGACATTGATTAGTTATTGGCATGAGTTAAAAAATCAACTTAACATTGCTGTACATCTCGAGGTAGTTGTCCAGACCCAACTCTCGCCTCCTGGGCTTGTCTTGCACGCCCGCGGCCGACTTGGTCGACCAGTTTTATTTGCTAACAGCTATTGCTACTGGAAACAGAATCGAAGCCATCGAGCTACGACACGTCCTCGCCGCCGACTCCGGGAGCTGAAACGGCGCCAAACGCCCGGAGTGAGTCGCAGCTCGACGCTAAAGACCGTGCTGGAGAAATAACGTGGACGTGTTTGGAATTTCTGAACTGGACACACTTCTTATCTTTGTCATTTGGAGCGTCTTCGTTACGACGAAAAAATCAAACCAGTGTGGAGCGGTGTCATTTTATGACAGTTTTTGGGAAAATTCCAGTCGCAATTTTGGAAATTTCGACAATGAATGAAGATAAGGAAAATTCGTGTGGCGCTGTGAAAGACGATAATGAGATTATGATGAAGAAGCTGATAGCGAAATTGCCGCATATTAAAGAGAATATAAAACGGAGAGTCAGATCGGCGATAAAGAAGGAACGAAATGGGACGTTTGAACGCACGAGGAGCGAACAAAATAGAAAGTCGTAACGTGTTTCACTAGTTTGGCGTTGTTTTTGACTTTTGTACGGTTTTTGAAGCAAATAAAATGTTAATCAATTCATTTTCTTGTTTTGCCTATTACTAGTTGGTTAGTGAGCATCCTTTTATAACTTATTTATTGAGTAACCAAACATGGCTAACTCCCATCGCCAACAACCTTTTTTCAGAAAATTCTCAGCAATAAACTTCCAATGACCCAGTGACATTCTACTATTATCTACAAAACTAGCACTCAAAAATATTAATTTTAGCAGTTCATTCATAAATTTGGTAAAATTTAAATTCGAGACATTTTGCTATAAAATTCACTGTTATAAATATGTAAATTAGTAAGCGAAAAACAAAAAACTTAATGTTTCTAGAAATTATTTATTGATTGGTAAAATGTTTAGGGGAATTTTAAGCTCTTTAATATGGATAAAATGAGGCAAAGACATAAAAGTATATTTCCGCAATTTGAAAAACAACAAAAAGATTTGAAAGTGACAGTAATTCACATTTTTATTTTTGCTTTACACAAATTACACACGTGATAAATTTTCTAGCATGTATGTACAGCTTAAAATTAAAAGCGTACTTATTATACAGAGTGTAACAAAAAAAATAGAGACAAAGAGTAACCTAAAATTTTCCTGAAAAAAGATTAACAGATTTAACCCAACCTACCTTTATACCAAGCTGCAGCGTTTTTTTTTGTTTTAATTAATAATTAATTACATTATTGTTAACTAACACAAACATACATACTTGTAAAGAAACTGAAACTGAAAAATTGTTTTTAACACAATTTTAAAAAGAATAACAATAAATGGCAAACGTCCAAAATTGTGACCCATCCACTTAAATTATTTTTTTTTACTTTAAAACTAGAGCTGACACAAACATTTTCTAAGATACAAGAATTGCTTAAAATTAATGTACCTTTTGAATAAAAAAGAATTATACCAATTGGTTAATGTAGAACAAAAATATGGCTTAAAATGAGTTAAGTGGTTAATAGGTAAATACTTTACAATAATAATAAAAAAAGAAAASAAATAGGTACGTAACTCCAAAACAAGTGGTTTTAGTAGCAAAAGGTCTATACCAAATTTGATAAAAATCGATTAGGTACTCGATTAAGGAYTTATTTAAAAAAAAAACGAAAATACCCTTTAAATAACTTTCGACTAAAATCGACTAAAATTTTGTCAAATATCTAAAAATTAAAAACTTCAAAATTAATTGAAATGCACTTTTTTTAAACGGTGTAAAAGTGCATAAAACGTCGTAGAAAGACTAAAATTAATGTTTTAAAATTATTTATATCAATTTATTAAACTAGAGCAGAAATATATGTCGGGAGCTTGGTAGCGTAGTGACATAAGGTTACACTTCCGCCAGAAAGGTCTAGGGTTCGAATCCTGCAAAAATCGCCAATTTTTRTGTAACTCTAATAAGCATAATAAGAGAGCCTAAGCATAAAAGCGCATAAACATAAAAGCATGAGAGCTTTTTTATCGTAAAATATTGTAAGTAAAATTTTGTATATCAATTCATATGCCATATGAAATATGGAAATTACTATAGTTAAGGCAATTATAACGCCTCCTGACGCCAAATCAACCTGAAAAGATCTCAATTAATTCCTCGTGCCCTAATTTAAATTCCGACCACCAAAGTCCTTCTCTCCCTTTGGTGGTTGATCGGTGTGCGATTCCGTGGTGTGTCACCTCCTGCTCGCCACCCATCAGGTAGTCGAAATGTCATTGTTGGAAACGAAAATAACACACATGGACAAAGACACGTGTGTGTTTTGGGACGGACAGACGGAAACGACGACCCAGTCGTAAGTTGGTACAAAACACGACGGTATCAGACGGCACCATCTCCACATATAATGGAGAATCTCCAAGCAGACCCGGAACGCACGTACTCGCTTTGTTGTTACTTTTAAACCCACCCAGGAAGTCGCTTTTTATTTCATTCACGCTTTTACTAAACGCGACACTAYCACAAAACTGCCAAATACAATTGTTYCTTTTCGAATAAAAAGAAAAAGGAACGAACGAAGAAAATATCGCCGGCCGGCTTTGTGTGTGCTCTTTACCAAATTAACTCTTCCGTTGGGAGCACAGAGAGGGACMGGAGATGAGATGAAGAGTGTAATTTTGTTTATTAATGGCACTAAACATGATTACATTGTAACATAAAGGGTGTTTCTTCAGGAAGGAGGAAGCGATCGGTCCAATTCGTAATAATAACACTTAATTTCAAAAGTTTTTGAACAAAATTTTAACATATACCTACCTAAAGTCTGTTTTTTCTTTAAATGTAAATTACCAAATCAAAATTTTGGTGAAAAAATTGGTAGCAGCTTGTCTTTATAGCCACAAATTTTGTTTGGTCTTTGTTTTTGTCCCTAGAAATTTTGTTAAAAAATTATGGTTATGTTTTCAAATTAAGATGTTGTAAAAATTTTGATTTTTATAAATTTTGTGTGCCTGTTTGCTTTTTGAAAACGCTATAATTAAATACCTGAGGACAGACATCATTACCTAAGGTCTGAAGACAGAATTCAGTGCTAKTAATTTTGATAGAAACTGTAAGTAAGTACCATGTTGTAGACAAAAATGAGGTTCTTGCTACAAAAACTTAGAAGAAAAAGGATGTATATACAAAAAAAAGTTATTTAGCAAAAGATACAAGTAGTTATTCTTCTTCAGCTTTAGTTTCATTTTTTTTTAATTTGTTCTTCAAAAACGATGCACAAGACACTAATTTAATTGCGTTCTTTCTAAAATTCTTTTTCATTTATGTTTATTTTGTATTCTTGTCAATTTTTTGCTAAAAATTGAGAATGTTTAGCAAACCTGCATTAAAAATTGCGTCTACATTTTAACGGGCCCTTTTTCTAACTTTCTGCTTGCAAACTATTCGTTTCCGAATTTCTAAAAACTGTTAGCGGTACAGAATTTGTTCCTTTTTTGATGTTTTGTCTTTAAATTTTCTTAGACAATGTTTTGTATTGACATTTAATTGTTTTCAAATTAATTGGGAAACCGAAACTTCCAACTTCCTTTATTAAAATTACCATGGATGAATTCACCAGCGGTGCCAACGTCAAGACTGTTTGGCATTTCCATTTTAAAGAAAAACTGACTTTACCTACACTTGAGTGCAAAAAAACGCAAATTGATTCTTTTTATAATGTAATTTGGCTCGTTAATAAATGCCAGTTTTTTGACGTTGTCTTTGTCACAATTCACAATTTCATATCTTCCAAACTTCTGTCAAGTTTTCCATGTTTTTCTATTTATTTTTTACATTGACTCTGACACTGCACTGACAAGACCACCAAATACGACATGTTTTTTGATAGTTTTCTAACCTTCTTGGAAACAATCTTTTTCACACTATGTAAATCTCTGAAAAATTTGACAATTGTGTTTTTGACAATTTGCATTTTTTCTGCACTCAAGTGTATTTCTTAAAAAAAAGTAATACAAGTCTAAGAGAAAACAAATTGTTGTTTTGTCTGCATCAATAGCTTCTTTTGATTTTAGAGTTTTTATGTAATAAAAATGGTTGTCTAAAATTGCAGAATCATCTCCTTTTAATGAAATTCGTCTTGTGCAGTCAAATATTTGCGAATCCAGGCCTGGTTCCGGTCCGATGCAAAAAAATTCAATTATCCTTCCATACGTGTTCCGTTTATTCTCGCTCATATCGAAATGGATCTAATTTAGAAGAATTCCATACTAATTAAATATGATTTTATAATGAGGGATTATCGCGCTTCATTGTTAACCGGAAATGAACAAAAGATGTAACCATGGAGCGGCAATTAAATGGCAATTACCGTCCAAGGGAAGTGAGTTTATTCTCCCATCTTTTGTGTATTTTTTCTTCGGTGGCATTTTAGCCACATGCGATAATTACTAACTTTTCGCACTAACATAACGGTTTTCTCATCTTTTTTCTCTCGTACGATGTCAGCCACCACTATCCGATCTTTTATCCAAACATCCCTAGTTCAGGTCACAATGCATCATCCCTTTGCTCTCGACAATAGACTGCAACTGAATACCACCTTTCGATTTCAATAAGATCGCACGGAGGCTTCTTCACATCCGATACTTTCATCAAACGCAATTGTTAGACCCAATTCTACAATTAGGACAACTAAACGACTAGTTTCGAATTTCTGACCGAAATCGGCGATTTTTAACCGGATTATTTTCGAACGAAACGAAAGCGAGAGTGGAAAAGCTGCACCCTTTGAATGAAATTTTAAAGTGGTATGAAAGTGAATGGTGCAGCATCAGATGTAAAGACTCATCCATCTTATATCTTGTGTTTGTGTAGTGGACCACACCACTATTGTGTTGGCTTGGAGGTAGGATGGGCACAAGAAAAAATTGCGTCACAGTAGGCCGTCCAATCTGCCAGTTATACACAACTCAACAAAAAAATTCTCAAACAGAAAAAATATTTCTCTCTATCACAGAAAAAATATCGAAAATTAGACATACTTTGTACAAATTAACTTAAACTGTTACTTTCAGTTTTACGATTGTAAAACTACTATTTTTGATAATGTGTTTAGTCTGCAATTTAATTTAAGTCCACTTAAAATACAATTTTTTTCTATTCTAGAACATCGCTATTTAGTGATGTTATAGAAAGTAGCAAGAAGTATGTTTTTATTATAATTATTTAACTGAAAAGATTAATTAGTATTAAAAATAGTGTAATAACCTTAATTAATTTACTTCTTGTTTAAGTAACTGTAGATATGCGGTACAAAATTACGTGTAATTAGTAACATTTAATTCAAAGTAGCAAAATTATTACACTGTTACCTCCATAATTTTAAATAGCTGTCGTAAATAGCCACCGGTGGGCTAAATCTTCCGAGAACTTTATGGTTACATGTGAAAGCTAAGTATATGATAAAAGATTTATAAGCAATATTTATTGGTCCTAATTAATTCTAAACACACCTGCAATTTAATTAAGTTAATCATATAAACGAGTGATAACTTCATTTTGGCCCTTCATAAATCTCGGTTAAATTTTAATTAAGCTATGATTAGATCAAAATTATGATGTCTTTATTGCATTTGCATAAGGTAGAGAATATCTCTAATTACAACAAGCACTATAACTTATATCTAAATATTGCTCTAATAAAGTGCGCAATTTAAAAATCTATTTCCTTATTTTAATAAAACAGCTATGTTAATTTTTTTGTCTCTATGAAATTAAGTTACAATGATTAGAAGTTAATTTATTGTAGCTTAATCGTAGTTTATTGGACATGAATGAAATAAATTAGGTTTAAAAAGACAGACAGAAATGATACCGGCCATGGCCTTGAAAGACACAATTATGTAATATTGTTCATGTAATTTGTGTTTAAGTTTAAGCGGTGATCTAATTAAGTTTAAATGATAAATCTTAAAAATATTCTAAAACGTCTTATTTAAGATGACATAATTTACGAGCACTTAATTTAAGTTTATTATGACAGTTGTGATTTGTATATCGAAAAACAATAAATTTCGGTTTACCTTAAAAATGACAAAATTATAGCTGATTTGTCCTTGTGAATCCTCAGATCCTACTTTCACAAAAACCGCCAGGCGGGTATTTCTCGGGAAAATTTTCAGAAATACTTGAATGTAAAGAAAAACCTCGCGTTAATAACGGGAAAAACCTTGCGAAAAATATTATTATCACAGATGACGCCTCGCAATAAATATAATATTTTTTTCGGAGGGAATTCCTAACGGTGTTGCCATGCATTCCTTGAACAAACCTGTTGCGGATCATTTCACGATATTCTGTCTAGAATCGTGAGGGTTCCTAAACCAAAATGGGACCTCCCGGCGTTTAATAAATTAGCTTATTTATAATGATTACATTTTTATTGTTGATTTTACCTCCGATTTATGACAACTGCCGAGCTTTTTCTAGCGAAATAAAACGAAAAAATTAATTTTTTTCGCAAATGAGAGTTTTCGGGCACGCCGCTGGGATAATGTAATTTATAGAAATTGAAAACGTTAAGTGTGACAGATTTTATGAAGAGTAGATTGTGGAAGTAAATGAATTTTCAAATTTATCTGAGATTCAACGCTATGTGGCCCGGATTAGCCAAAAATTTGAAATAACCACAATTTAAAAATTTGTAAAAATTGTAATACAGATTGATACACAGTTACAGTAACTCAATTGTTATGGTCCTTATTGACTAATTTTGCAAAAGATTTCAGAGAGTTACCTACCATACAACTTATAATAACTTTTTGAAAATATACAAGTGTTAAGAAAAAGCATATTTCGTATAAGAAAAATTTTAGACAATGCAGCTTGATTTTTTTAATATAATATTTTCGACACTTTTGAAAAAGAGAAAGCTGTAAATAAGTTTATTCGAACATTAAGTTTTGTAAATTTTAAAATCGTTTTGCTTTTGGTCTCTTTTTAGCCAGAAGCATAATCACCATATCCGATTCTGACCAAAAAAACAAAAATTTTTGATTCCTATGAAAAACTAGTAATTAACCGAAAAATACGCCTGTGCAAACCGTTTTGACTTAGGACTCATAGTTTTTGAGATATCAATTTTTTTTGAAAAAAACTAAAAATGGTTCTATACCCAGAACCATAACCCGAAGTTACTTCCGGTTTACTCCATTAAATAGATAATTTTAAGCAAACTTTAATGGCTTTCAGCTTTTTGCTCTATGTCTTATAATTTTGTACAGAAACGCGTTTAAAATTTCACAATTTTGACAATTTTTATTATTTGAACGACGATTACGGCCAAACTATTAGACTTAGAGCAAAAAACTTAACACCATCGTAAACAGGGGAAAAAAATCTATCGATAGATTGATCCTAAAATCAAGTCAATATTTCGCAAAAAAAATTGAATTTTTTAAACAATATGCTTGGCAAATTCGTAATCAGCGCGTCAAAATCTATCGGATAAGAGAGGTTTAAATTGAATCTGAGACATTTTCTACTACTTTTTAGTAGTGTTAACAAATTTTTACTTTTGTAAATTGTGAAAAAAGTGTAAAATTCAATGATATAATATTTTGACTTTAACTTGTGTAAAATGTTCCGGAAAATCGATTGACGTCAAGAAAACTGCAAAATTCGTAATAATTGTTTTGAAGTTATAGTCGGATTTATAGGATTTATATAGTCGTACATATGGAAAATGTTCCGGGAAATTGGCGTCTAGATGTTATAGTCGAATTTATAAATATTTTTGATATTTTTTAATTAATCGGAAATTTTCTTGATAACTGTTTATTGTAGAGCACTGATCTTTTTTGTCTATGATAGAAAATTAAATTTTCTATCCAACGGTACTAAACATAAGAACTTATCACCAATAAGTTTGGAACTATTATAAACCGTTCCGGGTGCCAAAAATCGACCAAAATTTTGACAAAAATCAAAAAAAATATTCAACTTTAAAATTAAAGTTTAATTTTTTTTCTTAAAGACTTCAAAAAGTGCAAAAGACGTTATTGGATCTTTAAAAAATTACGAATTTTTTGAGTTTTCGAAGGTTTTTAATTTACCTTAAATCGTAAAAACGCTTGAAATGARGTAAAATTTTGCGGTGAACACGATGCAACAAGTTAAAATACTCTACGACGCATAGTTTTTGAGTAAAAGACTAGAATTTTACTTGTTTCTTTGTGTGATGAATTTTTGGTGAGCGTCTGTGTCACCTGCCTTGCCGCTCCAGCTTGCAAATAGTAAAAAATGTGTTAGAAAAAACGTTGTCCGAAAAATTTCGTGGCAATTTATTCGGTCCGGCGAAATAATACCGCAAGGAAAATTTATGTCCGCTCCGTCTTTATAGTAGATATAAATTTTTGATAAGGTCCAGTTTCTTTAAAGACTAGCGGCTGCATTAGAGTAAACCTGAAAGGTGGTATGGGTCCAGCTCGTCCAACATTAGATGCTGCGATAAATATACCGGTCCCACGTTTCGGCCTTCTAGTCTCTTCGGTTGACACCGGCCTGTCAGACCGCTACATTCTGGCCTCTTTGTGCCGTTGCCGACCTCGGCATTGTCTCTCCGGGGGTCAAGACCCAGACTGCACGTCGAAATTTTCGATTTCCACACGCATTGACGCCGTTTTCAGCGCTTTGTGCGCCACCATTGATCACTTTATTTATAACAACCGGTGGAGTACCGACCATTCACTTGCAAATGAGGCGATATGTAGTGGCTTCTTCGCTGCCGAGCACGTGGACCCCGACAAGGACGTGAACACTGATGTAATGATCAATTCAAAGCGAAATAATTCGCTCTTTGTGCCATGTTGGCATGCCGAGGTTGAATCCCAAGATCACACCTGCACCATCCACGGTGACATCTATCAACTCGCAACAATGCCCCTCCAAAACCCAAGATGATAGCCCCCGAGGGTGGGTGATGGCTGCACAACCGTTAGAATCCCAGTTCAAATCCAAAAAACTTCCTGAAGAGTAGACAAGAGTTCATACAGAGACCAAAAAGTAAAACAGACATCTCAGAGTAATCTCTAAATGCGATTAACCATAAAATTGCATCCGCATTAAAACCTTCTCATATATCAAAAATAAATGTTGTCAAAACAGAATCTTTCTCAATGAAGGGAATTGTGCAAGTGCAATAAAGTCGATGTTTGAAAAGGAAAAACTTGAGAAACTTAACCTTGTGGTTGGTATTTTGTAATCGTGGATAATACGAGATTCAGAAAGATATAAAACTGAGTTATGGAGGCAACAAATAATGGCTTTGAACAATAATAAACGTCTTTCTTCGAATTTGGATAACCCGCACAAGAAAACAAACTTCTCTTCGGTTTCAATTTTTACCACAAATCTTCAAATAAAAAAACTTTGGTCTGAATCTTAAATTTTGAAAATTTTAAGTACTTTGAGTCCAAAGCAGGCCCTTAGCTAGAGAGGGGCCAAGTAGGACTGAGCCCTACTTTGAATATTCTAAGCCCCACTTTAAAACTTTGTCTTTTCTACCAACTTTCTTTTTATTCTAAATCATAAAATAGTAATACAGACTGAATCATAAGTAACGCACAAAATTCATATCTTTCTTAATCATTTTTCAAAAAAAAATCCTCGAACAGGTCGATTTTATTTTTTTAAATGCTATATTTTGACACTATGGTAACATTTATAATGTTAATCGTTTTCGAGAAATGACGTCATTTTTATTTTTTGTAGATGTCAACCTACATTTTTCACTACTGTTTTAGATAGTACACATCGTTATCTTTCTGGTAAGCATAAAAAAATCAAAACAATAAAGCAAAAAAAAAAGGCAAAGAAAGAAGAAAATAAAATAAAAAACTTTAAAAAAGTTATAGAAAGTTTTAT
>NW_025401068.1:13873842-13880498 GCF_015345945.1 Tribolium madens
TTTATTACCAGAAAAAAATCTGCTATTTAAAACAGTGAACAAAAAATGTCAGTTGTCTTTAAAAAAAATTAAAAATGACGTCACAACTCAAAAACGAATGAAGTGTCAAAACATAGCATTTAAAAAAATTAATCGACCTGTTCGAAGATTTTTTTGAAAAAACTGCAGAACTGTTCTAGCCCTACTAAAAATTTTGGACGCCCTACCTGAAAATTGTTTCTAGTTACGGGCCTAGTCCAAAGTTGAACAAAATGTTGAATGTATCCTGGGAATAATTAAAAATTTTGGCTTTTGAGCTTTTGATTTTTCCTTAAAAAAAAATGATTAAAAAATTGAGATAAACCCCTCCCTCCCCTGCAATTTGAAAAAGTACGATTTTTACAGATATAAAAAATTACAAAAAATTAAACAAATAAACATTATTAACCAGCATTTAAAAATTGAAAAAGTTTGTATTTTTAACAAAAAAATTTGTTCAAACTTCTAAAATAAGCTGTAACATTGTAATCATATGATGACATTTTTTTGTTATTTTTGTAATTTGATTCTGTTTTGCCATTAAAGGGTCATTAGGAGGTTTGATAAAAATGGGAAACACTCTTGTTGCTTTAGCCGTTCGCTTACGTGAGGTCGTTGCTGTGGGGATCAGTCTTGAAAAGTCTCTAAACGACAAGGTGATGTATCGAATTCGATGATAGATGAGTTTCGGTGGAGAGGCTTCAATACTTGCTGAGAACACAACTGAATACTTGCCATGTTACATTGTTACGTCTCAACTCTACCCAAGTAACATGTGTAATCATCAGTGGAGTGTAATAATGCGTCATGAAAAGAAGAATATAAACCCGATGGAGTTGTTAAATTTTCGGACACGCCATCGATCATGGCGCGATTTTTTACCCTTCAACAACTCGCAACAAAATTCTTCATCTAAAGGAATATTCCCCGGTTTTATGACAATTTTTAGAGAAATTCGATCGGTTCGTCCAACACGCGATCCCGTTCCCATGATCAATTAATAGTCGGGGGGCAGGTAAAAAACCCTTTTCGAAATTACAAATTCACTTAATCTAAGTCGGGTTTCACAAAATTATGGAAATGTGGGCAGCACGCGACAATCTTTATATTTTTTACACCCTGTTTATACCGATTCATCGGGAGTTTTATGGTAAAGGGATAATTTTGAGGACACAACTGGTTGGAATTTTAATTGAGGTTTTTATGGGGTATGGTTTATGTGGTAAAATTTAATTGTATTATAGCGATTTATTGGCCGTTTCGACACACTGCTTAACTGATTAATTTATTTAATGGCGTTTAATTGTCATTACAACGATGAAAATTGTGTTTTTACTGAATTTTGATTGAATATACACAATGCACAGTTATTTTATTACAGCGGTTTTATGACTGGTAGTACTGTTTTAATTTAACTCGAAATGACCAATTACAACATTTTCAGCGTGTGTATAACTTTGATACAGGGTGAATCAGGTTGTATAGTTAGTTATGTGATCGATCTTGCGTTTTTGTTTTATTGTTTTTTCTCAAAACGTACAAAACTTTTTATCTTGTTTGAACGTTATTTTGGGCAATAAGTGGGGCTGCCCCTCAAAAACGGCGTGTATTCGGCCCGTTTTCCGTGTAATTGTAATCGTTCAATGGTCCGGGCAGCTGCGGCAATCTAATTGCTTTTAAAATTGACATTTAGGTGATTTTATACAATGTGGAAACACACACAATGCACCGACCGAAACAATAAATCCAAACATTTTACACAATTCTATCATCACCCACAGAATAACACAATTAACAAAAAGATAATAGGGCGCTATTTTCACGTTCATACCTGTGACGAAATAACTGTTCATCTTCGATACAAGATAAAATCGTCATTTGCATAAAACACGAAATTCGACCAAAGGCCACGACTTCGACAATGGGAAAAAAGGTGTTTTGAAGAATAGCAAAGTAGCTTTAAATTTAGATAAATCATAGTAAAATTCAATTTACTACGCTTTAAGCTTAAGTTATTAATTCTCGATTTGACGGTATTGTTGTAATAGGTGGACTAATAAGGCAAAAAGGAAATTTATAACCGAGTAGATTTGTAAAAACGGAAAATTTATTTTTGGTCACAGAGAGTACCGTTGCTTGGTGACCTTGTAGGTGCTTTGTTCAATTGTTTTTTAAATGAATTAATTTATTGTTACGAGGAAAATTTCCGTCCTATTCTTCGTAGAACAGTTTTTTAATGCTAATTTATGTCTTTGTAATGCGATATTAAAATGAAGTAGACGATGGCGGATGTTTTTTTGTGTATTCTCAAAAATGACAACATTTGTTATGGTGTGGCTATCAGCACTAAAACGATTATAAAATATGATATTTTGTTTCAACAAAAATTTTGTTGAATTATACAAAAAATTAGTTTTCGAAATTTCTACCATCCTGTACTTAAAAAAAAATGTAAATAGATGTGTGTTGCGTTTATTTTTTTAATAATTTTTCTAAAGTTTTTACTCAATTTAAAAATTTTTAAGACAATTATCAAAGTTTATATTTGACAGCAGACATAAAAAATTAAGGTTAGTTATAGGATGGTGAGGTTAAAAATTTCGGCTCCAATTAAAGCTTCAAAAGTGTGAAAACAAACTGAGATTAAAAATTGTATCTCAAATTGCAAAAAACACTTTTCAAACTTTTTTTGCATTACCAACACTTTCTTTTTCTAACTAGAAGAACTAGAACATAGTTAATTTTACTATCTGTTACTACAAATAAAAAAGCTTTTTTATAAGAAAAAAAAATCAGCTAATGTAACGTCGCTATCTTTGAAAAGATGGTTGGCAATAATTCTAGATTCAAAAACTACACTACGTATGTTACAATGTATGACTATATTATTTTTAACAGCTTTTCACAAATTTTTTATAATAATATATTTCAAAAGTAGGTCCAAAAAGTTTGTGAAGAACTTGATGCACTAACTTTAAATTATTGTCAATAGTTAATGCTTCGTTATTGCTCCACAGTGCTTCATATCGTAAATTGTCGGAATATTCAAAAAAATGTTTTTTTTTAAATGCGATATCTATTGTAGCAAACAGCCAAGGGCGGATCCAGGGGATCAAAAGCTTCAATTTTTTATATTTAAATTTTAATATAAAAACCTTATGACCTAAAGTTTTTTAAATAAAAACATTAGAATTCTTTTTAAATCACACTTATTAATACAAATCATACATATACCGAAAGATCAAAATAATTTGTAATCATTTTTGGATCCGAAAACGTACAGTTCGGAATTAAAATTTCGGGCAGCTCTGTCATTTTCATAATGTAAACTCTAAAACAACCTTTATATTAATAACCTCATTTTTTACTCTTGTCATATTTATGTCATTTTGACTTATTTATTTTCAAAAATAGTGATTTGTGGCATAATAACGGGTAGGCAGCAGATCTTAATAAATTTCCTAAGACAGACAAATTGTTTAATTACCAAATTTAACAACAAATAAAAATAAATTTAATTGTTTGTCAAATGTCAGTCATGATGACAGTAAAAGGTAGTTTTTGAACTAACTGCACGTGAAACGTCAAATAAAATGACAAGTCGAAAACGACAAAATGGGCTGGAATTAGGCGCCGACGTATAATAATAAGACCGTACTTTTTTGAAGGTAAATCATAAATTTAGTTATCTTTTTGATCATGGAATTCTACCTTTTCACTTGTCATTTTATTTGACGTTTCACAGACATACGCACAGAACATACGTTTTCGAATACAAGGACAAATTATCTTGATCTCTCGATTCTTCCTTAGTTTTTATTAATTTAAAAAGAAATCATCAATTGTAAGTTTCTTTGGACCACATCTTAGGTATCTAATTAAAAATTAAGTTTATATCTCTTTGAATAATGAACTTTACCAACTCGCTAGAACACCTTATAGGTACACAATTTTCAACTTGTTTTAAAATTCTACACTTTTTGGTTTTTGGGTAATGACGGCAGCGACATTTTTTTTTAATGGAAGCTCCCATTTTTTTAGCGAATTCGATAGATAATTGTCGAAATGGCAACACCAAAATATTATATATTACATAGTTTAAAAAAAATATATCCAAAAAGTGAAATAATATCAATAAAAAACAAGGATACAATTTTAAATCAAGTTAAAAATTTTGTATTTTTTAAAAAGAAAATTGACCTGTTCAAGCATTTTTCCAAAACATAATTTTTCCGCTCACTGTATACCCTCATCATTTAAAAAAATTTTCGATAGCCCCAAAATTAATTCCTGGATCCGCCCCTGCAAACAGCACTACTAAATTATTAAATTAAATATAAAAAATGAAATGTACCTTGTTTGACAAAATGTTTTTTGTTTACACAAAAAAAATTTTTTAATTCTTGTCACCCTGCATAGTTACTTCGAAAACAAAAACGTAATTAAGTATGTGTAACATTTTTTTTAAGTTTTCTCGAGTTTCCACTTAATTTAGAAAAACTGTCACTCTTTATGGAATTAAATCTTTTTTTTTCAAATAAAAATAGAAATTTTGCATAAAATCACATTATTGTTTCTTATATTCTTTATTGTTTTGATTGCTACTTGTTGATAGAAAACTAAGTGTGTTATTTGTTAGGACTTTATATTTATTAAGTTGCAAACGGTTAATTTTCTTATTAGGAATGGGCAAACCGCCTTATAACCATCCAATTGTTGGACCATAAAATCTCGAATATCCTCGCTATGCTCGCCGTTTGCAATTTCTACAAACAACTTAATWTACGGTTTACAAGCACCAATTTCTCCTCAACGTGACGACAAATCTATTTTATTTCCCTTTAGTACACGAGGTGCAAATCTGCGACAAGCATCGGGATCATCTAGCGTGAAATATACGTCATACATGCACCACAGGAAAAGATAAGTGTTTGCTTCGCTATGTTCTGTCGTCACAAGTGCTCGTTGCCCATTATTGATGGCGGAATTATCCTGGATGTGCGTATGTTAATCGGCGCTTCCATGTTTATGGGCCCTGTCCAGGACCGGCTCCGACTACCGCGACTTTATCAATTATGCTTACTTAAACAAAGATCCTCTTCGTGAAGAAAAAGTAATCAAAATRCTCGTCCAGAAGAAGAGAAAAAAACCRAAAGCGGTTTTGGGCAGGTGCGTGGTTAGCGTGTTTGTGTGAACCACCCGCGGGGTGAATGACGGGCGCACTACGCCCCATGAGAGGGTACCACGAGACACCTCCAGCGGGTCGTGCATTCCGGTGCAAAAGGAGCCTGACTCGGCGCCACAGGGCCAAAAATCAYCTGWGGTGCAGCCTATTTTTCAGTTACAATTCGCAAGTGTGGAAGTCCAATTTTCCTTWTATTTCAGACAATAAGAACATTGCCTAAATCCCTCAGCTTAATCCCCCACGCTAAACATTAACAATTGTTGTGACAATAGCCACTGATAGCTAATTTGTATTATGGTGAATGGGTCTGAAAGGGCTGCCTGAAAATAGAAGCCGTCCAGTCGGCCTTGTTTTGGTTATATGTTAATTGGCTCCGATGAGAGGGATGTGTGTTGAGGGCGAGAGATATGCATGAGTGGTTTCGATGAAAGACGACACCAAGCCTCATTGAACACCTTCAACGGAACTACCCTTTACTCAATACACTTGTCATTTTTAAATAATCAACCCTAAATAAGTACGTGATGTTATAATTAGATCAGTGGCAGGGATCAAGGGGTGATTTTCGCGTTACCGGTGGGTGGACGATATGGGGAGTGAGAGAAATTAATAACCATTTTAAAACAACTGTTACAATATGGAAAAACTCTAATATTTGTCAGAAGATTAAAAAAAAATGAACTTTATACTTTTCTTACACAATACTCGTATTTCATAATAAATTAAAACATTGCTTTAAATCTTTCTTTTTTTTAGAATTTCAAAATTTTTGGTGTAAACACGGATAGAACTAGTTTTAAAAGTAGGTGTAGAACTTCTAGTTCTGCATTTTTTCGGTACATACTAGTTTATTTATTTTGATGAATAAAAATGAAAAAACTGCATTTATAAATAAGTGCTGGAATAGCTATTTTAGTAGTCATCAGTGTTTTAATAGTTTTGTTATAGAGGCAGAATAGAAGAAATGTTTATTATACCACCATTATTATCCTGCACTGAGATGCTACAGGCACCTACATATACAGGTGCGCCAGAACTCGCGCCCCAGAGAAAAATTCCATGTAAGGTAAGATACCAGAAACACAGAAAAAATGTTAAAAAAATTCTATCTATAAAAATTTCAAACTTATAAGAGTTTAAATTTTGCACTATGACTCTAGGTATTTATTTCTGTTGGAAAAATAATTTTGCTACAGACTATTAGAACAGGAAACAAGAAAGCTGTATTCTAAATTCTAACTCTGTTTAATGTTATTTGTGGCTTTTATTGGCAAAATTTTTGTTAAATTACTAAAATAACTATAAAAAAAACATATACAAGATCATCAGTATCATTAAATGGACATACAAAAGTCAAATGTCAAAAATAAATGTCAAAATTTTATGAATTCTTTAAACATTTTTTTCGTGTTTCTGGTATCTTATCTTGCTTCAAATTTTTTTTTTTGGAGCA
>NW_025401068.1:13880871-13888604 GCF_015345945.1 Tribolium madens
ATTCCTGTTAAAACATCACATTTTTATAGTACTTTATCATTCATTAATTAGTTTTTCCAAAAAAGATAGTTTAAGCAAAAAATGTTTGGTTCCATATTTTTATTCACCTGGTATAAAATAGTAATCGAATTTTTAAGATGTATAATTAAAAACAGTACTAAGCAGTTAATTAGGCAAAAGCTGACAGTAATTTTTTGAAAAAGCTGACCCACATAATAAAAAGCTCAAAGGTGCAAAACTGTTAACCAAGCTGTGTCGATAAAAGTTTTTTTATACAAATTGCAACTGTTTAAAACTTAATAGTGAAATAAAATGCGGCTTTTATGCGTTTTTCATGCAAATTTTCCATTTCATAATGCAGATAGTCATCAAAATTCTTTATCCAATAAACGAATTACATTAATTGAAGTCGATTAGCACCAATTAAATTTGCGCATTTTTAAAATACTTAAGCACCTCTTAACATACTTCCAGATAAAATAAAGCGCTTCTGATAACCTTATTTATGGCAATTGGGCCCCAAAATGTGACACATTTAACCTGCTATCCTACATCTGCCATCGCAGGATCGGTCCTCGAACAGCGCTCTGCGGATCGCAGCGTTCACGCTGGTCTTTTTAAGTGAAAACGGCCATAACTTAGGAAAAATAATTTCGAACGTTGTTTATGCTCATGTTGGGCAATAATTTCGAAGTGGAGTCGACAGAGGCTGTGCGAGATTTGTTCTGGGACTGTGGCAACAACACAGTTCTTGTGTACCTTGGGAGATAAATTGTGCTTCATACACGGCCTGTATGGAGAGTCACCGGGCGGCCGCGCTTACAAGTTTATTAAGGAGTACCAACGTCGACAGCTGACCAACCGCAATAAATAAAATATCCCAATTCCGATGTTGATTTACCGATGCGTGGGTGGGACATGCGGGTGTCTTAACCCAACCTTCGGCTCTTCGAGGCTCGGACGGCGTGGGCCGACCTACAATTATTTAGGTTTTACATTGTTTTTTTATTATTTATTATTATTCTTCACCCCGACTGCTTGGGTGCGTTCCATTCAAAAGCGGCAATTTTCAAGGTTTATGTTTGACAGCAGACATAAAAAAATCGAGGATGGGTGGGTTAGCTATGGGATGGTGAGGCAACCAAAGATAACGACGAAATGGATTTTTTGTCAGTAGTATCGTATCTCAGAATTGTCAGAATATACAAAAAAAACAAAAAATTTTTTTTAACTATTAACTCTCAAAAAAATTACAGTAGGAACAACGGAAAATCTGTAACGCTAATTTTGATTTTGGATACAATTTTGTGCTTTGTTAAGAGCTTCAAAGTGCTTCCTGTTCTACTGTTAACAAACCGTTTGCAAAAAAATTACAATTTTGTTTCTATTAATATGTTTAGCAGAACACCTTGCTTATTAATAAAAAAAAATATTAATTACTATTTATTTCTTATATGTATAATAATTAATAGTTAATAAACATACTGAACAGCCACAAATGTCAACCTCTACGAGTAGCTAAATGCAATAGGTTATATTATTCATTTTTGTGATTAAGACAAACTTTATTTCAAATATAACTGCGACAAATCAAAAAAACAATTTTTTTTTTAAAATAGATATGTTAACAATTTAATACTAAGACAAAC
Source organism: Tribolium madens (assembly GCF_015345945.1). Taxonomy (NCBI): domain Eukaryota; kingdom Metazoa; phylum Arthropoda; class Insecta; order Coleoptera; family Tenebrionidae; genus Tribolium; species Tribolium madens. The sequence continues at coordinate 13,882,521 of NW_025401068.1, forward strand.
ATAGCAAGACTGTATAATTAATATTTTTTGTAAGCTATTGTTAAACATAATTTCTATGTCAATAATAACAATTATACATCTCACTTCAAAATATATGTAAATTACTTTAGTCGTCCAAACTGATATAACAATGGAGTCAGTGGGAGTAGCTGTAAATTAGATAGTTACAGCATAGATGCACATATGTTTATGAAGATTATTAAAAACCTGACATCCTAATTTCTTAAGTTTTAATGCAAATAATTGGATATTAATTAATAGGTATACAGAATAATAGAATAGAATAATAGGTATAAAGATTAAATTAAATAACATGTATTTTCTTTTTTTACATTCAAAAAAGGACTTCAGAATTGACAAAAAAAAATAAAAAATGCATTTTGTAATTTAGAATGTTGTGGAAGAATTGATCAAAAAATGATTACTCACCTACTTGCATCTACTTATTAGTTGATTTGCTTACGATAGAAGAAAAGTTTATAAATTAAATTTTAATTTCTGTTAGTAGTACTGAAACAAGATTTTTTTCTGCATATTTAATAATTAATATTTTATAATAATTATTATCAATAAGGATAAATAAAACAAGCAAATTTATGTTAAAACTTATATAAAATTATAAAATAGATGTTTCAAAGCTTTTCCAGTGTAAAACCTCCTATGTTTAGAATTCATTAGCAAAAAATGCTGAGTTGTGATTTACTTTCTATAAATAATTGAGTTAATTAGAAAAACAAACCAAGATCATTTTTTTCAGTTAAGCGAAAATTTCTCAAGGAAATATTTCCATAGTCGTAGGTAACTTTTTCAATTTTCGCTTTGCATCATATCAGCAATGCAATTAGCTGGCGAGTGATTTGTTTGATCAGTGGGTGGGTAGCCCCTCCTCGGAGCCCACGTGCACTTTAGCCAAATTAAAAATTAGTCAAATCCGGGCCGGTCCGGGACGGTTTAATGAKTGTCYGTCGTGCATGGGCCCTATTTAAGATACATGCTCGTAGTTCCTTAAAGAAGATATACTGTAGAGAATGATCTCAGCAGAGGCAAAGTGCATCAGAATGGGTCTCCTCTCATTCATATAGCGCCAGGTTCATGCATATGTATTACACGGACTCACTCTGCACACACCGATCGTGGATTGTAATATATTCATATATTCACTAATATGCGATATTGATTTCATTATGGTAATCTCAGATCATTATCTTGACACAGGAGTTTGTCTTTATTTCGATGTAATGGACAGCGTCTGATGGACAAGCTAAATTAACTCTTCACCTRCTTAATGACTCTGCGGCATCGAAATATTCAATGAATAAATAAAAGTACGTGCCAGACCGTGTTGTACAAGTCACGACGCAAGAAGTGAGAGTGGAAACGGCTGGAGTCGTTGCTCGACGACGATGACGAAAAAATCGGAAAATTGGAGGACTGGGAGGCTGGGAATTCAAAGTGCTGTTATTAAGTCTTCTGCTGCTTGATGCTTCGGAAAAGTTGCGTTAAAATATGAAAATGCTGCGAGCGATCACTTGATTGACGCCGGTTAAGAAACCTTGAAGGTTTGTCTCGATAATCTAATTATCCACAGTTCGAAAACGTGATCCACTGGGGCTTGCAAAATCTGCCCACAACACAAACACATTTTCCAAAAAAATAACGCTCCCAACCGATGCGCTAAACATCTTTTTGGCCACGCAAATTTCTAGGCTACAAAAAATTGTAATTTGGCTATTTTATACACTACTCCAAAAAATTAAAGAAACAAAAAACTTTTATAAACACTTTTGGTAATCTTTGAAAGGTTGTAATTTTTCTAAAAATTGTATCTAGATTTAAGAAAACTATTTTGAAACTTTCAGTTTCTAGTTTTGAAATCTTTTAATATTTTTTTTTCTGTGCTACGGTTATCACGCAATCCCAAGTAATAGCGCAAGAAAAAAAATCGATTTTTGTTGTTTTTGTTTTTGGTCCACAGACGTGGGAAATTTTTTATTAGTTAAGTCAATGCATAGGCCAGATAGCATGTGCATTCACTTTTACTGTATTTTTTTCATATTCTTTTTATGTCAATTTGTCACTGAGATATCTGACTTTAAATGAAAAAGATTCTTTTTTCTTTGATCATCGATATCTCAGTAACCAACGACCACACAGAGAATATAAGGGTAGGGTCAAAACTGGAATAAATGTCTTATAAAGTCTTTTTATAATTTTTTTGAAAAATCAGCAGAGCTATGGGGGATACATTACAAAAACACAAAAAAACACCTAAAAATATGTCTCCCCAGCAATATTAGTGAAAATAGTATACAGGCTGTTCCGACTAAACCCCACATTAGAAATATTGGGAGTTTTAATAATAATATTTATCTAAAATTTTGTTTATAGCTATAATCGGTTAGGTTCTGCTCATGAAAATGTCATAGAAATAACAAAAAAATAGAATATCAAAGTTATTCAAAAGATTAAATAAATTTAATTTGTATTCGCGAAAAGAATAACACAATTGTGAAAAAAACCTTGGCGTTTTTTTTATCGAGAAATATTTCCATGCGAAAACTACCATGGATAGTAATGAATTTCTTCCATTGTGAAAAAACGTCAAAATAACTTGGAAATGTTAATTATTTTTCCAATTATAAATACACGAAAGAAAAGATCTAACCTTGCTTTTTTATATGCTCAAATACGATTTCAAGATAATTAAAAATGGTAGAGTTATCAATTTTTAGAAAAGAAGATGCAAATTAAAAAAAATGTCAAAGAAGTCTAAATATTTCAAAAACGGTTTTTAGGTATAAGAAAGTCTGATAAAAACTCTGTCAAAATCATTTGAGTAATCTAAAAACGCAATAAAAAAACATAACTTTTTATTTAAAAACGAAGTTGATACCCATTTCTGATGTAACCGGAAGTGCTGCCATCCTGAAAATATTTTTATTGAACAGGATCTAAACGATTAAGGCTGTAATCAAAATTTTAGATAAATATCACTGTTATAACTTCTAATGTGTGTGTATTTTCTAAAACAACGAAAAAGTTCATCAATGACGAGGGTAAAAAAAATATTTTTTTAAAAATCATAAAAGGATCTTATAAGACATTTATTTCAATTTTTAAAACTACCCTTATATTCTCTGTGTGATCCTTGGTTTCTGAGATGTTGATGATGAAAGACAAATGGATCCTTTTTCATTTAAAGTCAGATATCTAAGCGACAAATGAGCATAAAGAAAAAATGAAAAAAGTACATTAAAGGMGAAAAAATTCCCCACGTCCATAGACCAAAAACAAAAAATTTAGATTTTAGATTGCGTGCTAATCGAAGCACAAAAAAATTTTTGCTAAAAGATCTCAAAACTAGAAWCTTAAAGCTTCAAAATGTTTTTTTTTAATCTAGATTGGATCATTTTAGATGAATTACAAGCGTAATTTAAGAAATTTTTTTGTTCCTTTAATTTTTTGTTAGAACACATGGCAATGATAGCACTCTTGAGCCATTGCGAGTCCCCGATTATCACTCCTATTATGCGTTGACCAAGAAGTTGCCACATGCCTATGTCAAAACGAGCCTCCAAACGAGCAATCTTCCAAAAATGGAGCTGCAATTTATCGCTCGATTGCTTCCATGATCCTATCGCGTTTCAGCTATGAGGCTCACCTTGACTCCTAACTTTCCCAGTTTCCCAAAATCCCGATTTTCCCGCCAAACTTTTCCACAGTTGTCGCGCATCATCCGGCGCTGCGTCACACACCATAATCGTTATTTATTAATCGCCGGATGGTGTTGTGGCCGTGTGTTTTGAGTTTGGTTTTTTCATCACAAGTGTGCATTCGTTCGTGTCGTCCATGAATCACACTGATAACATCTACGTATGTCTAGTTTCAATCGAGATGTTGAAAGTGCGCGACGAGGCGCACCGAGTAATTTGACTCAAGTGCCAACAGTCGTTTTGTTAAAATAAGAAAATGTTCTTTATGCTAACTACACAATTAGCACTTTATTTACGTCCGTAAACCCAACGCAAAAATTTCTAACAAGCCAAGGCTGGTTTTTACACAAAAATCGCAAAAAACGACAAATGTCAAGGTTAGCAGGARCGGACTTTTTTCGACGAGGATTAGGTATCGGAAATCGGGCTACACTCTAAATCATCCGTTTTTGAATCGCACTGGATCATATRCATAGCGAGCCACCAAGACGACCTTCGAAACTTCTACGCACCCATTTTTGACACAATTTACAAACCGGTCCATATTTTCTATCTTCGCAAAACTTTTATTTATTTATACAAAAATTTCTAAAAAATMTGATACAAGAAACAAGTTTATAAAAACAATTATTTGTGTGGAAAGGGACCATTAAGACAATTTTAACTTCCTTCTTTTTGTGTCAAAAATTGCATTATCAGGATGTTGCCACTCATTTGGTAATTGCACTTCGAATTCGGAAAGTCGTAAATCTCAGGAAATTGGCCACAATTACTGGCCCAACCGTAAATAAAACCAGTAGAATGGACTATCTGTAGTAGCCTAGAGGTGACTACAAGTTTCCACAATCGCCGAAATCGCGACTTTTGGAAGGTCGTTTTGCTCGATAGCAAGAAAGCTTTACCACTTTTTTATCTAAATAACTCAAAATGTAAATTTGGCATTTTATATTCATGAGCAAAACCGAAAATTGTTACCAAGTGCTAAAATTTTGAGGTCAGTTCATCAAACTAAAGCCAAATAGAGTAACAAGATCCAGGAGGCATAAATTTGCCAAGCTAATGGCTAATTACGCAGAAAACGCGAATTAATGATAAAACTATGTTTAATAATTTATTATAACTTGGAATAGTTATTTAGCGATAACGATGGAATATTAATGAATTGGAAMTGTTTGAGATAACTTCTCGACAACTCCCTGTATATCTCGAGGAAGCAGTTTTCCTCGTCGAAGTTAGCCTTGTCGAGGCCTTGACCTTTTGCCTGTCGTGTCCTAGTGAACCGTGGTCAGCTGAAGATGCTAATAGGTTAAATGGAATTTATTCGACTGGGTCATTATTTATATTCTCCCGGCGTTCTCTTTAATAGAATGAAACGGGACTTTCGCTGATACCCACACACCTCGCTGCTGCACCATTTTTCCACAAAAGTGGCAAAAACGACGACAAAAGTTGCAATTTAATGAGGTGTTGGGTTTACATCGAGATGCCACCGAATCGAAATTAATAAGACATGAAACCACAAGTTGTAAAATTTTTCATAAATTTACATAAATTTAAAACCACCGGTGTTGTCGATTGACTTTTATTACCACTTTTGTGGTAATAAAAGCAAGTGAAAGCAATAACACGAACCATTAGGATGGGGTTTTAGAACTATTTTATTTCATGTTTATGTTGGCGTTTTTTAAAATTCACATTTTCAATAAAGATGTTAGCGAGGATTCCTAATTGCCTTGTCCTTAGTTTTTTGTTCTTATTGAGAATATTTTCTGCAATTTTTAATTGGTTATTAAATATTCTTGGTCACGTGTAACATAACAATTAATACTAATGATCGCTAATTACATTATTATTCAATTATTAATTCGATGAGATTTTGAGGGTGATAATACGATTCTCGATGGCACAAATATCGTCGGTTATCTTGATCATTTATCTAATATTTGTTGGTGCTAGAGAAATATTCTAATTGATGAACCAAGTCTGAGATAAAATCTTTATCATGTCGCTTGTCAAAAATTTTCAGAATTGTCAAATTTTCTTATCATAGATCGCATTTTTGCTTCCAAGTTGCTTCATCAGCATGGGCGGAAATATTCACCTTTGTGGTATAAATGAAGAAATAACTGAGATACCAGAGATAAGAGAAACTTACTGTAGATGTACAAGATAAAAGTCTTTAGTATTTATCTAAGCTAATTATTTTGTTTTTTTTTTCATCAACTAAAAAAAACATTACATAAAGTAATGTAAAGTTGGGGTCTCAAATTATTGCCATATGTATGTAAATATTGTTTTCTATATCGGAATTGGCTCTAGGGCAGAGCTTAATACATACGAGTATAACATTATAATTTAATAAAAAACTATT
>NW_025401068.1:13889189-13906734 GCF_015345945.1 Tribolium madens
ATTCTAACAATTAACCTAGAAAAGTAAGCACACAGTTCTAAGACTGTTCTACGAGTATGTATTTCGATTAAAAATTAATGTTTTAAATGTTTTTTTGGACATCAATTTTTGTCTTACTTAGCTAAACGTATCTTTTTAATTTTAACAAAAAAAGTTAAAATTTTACTGAAAACCTTGTTTTCTTTGAGGAGGAATGCTATAAAACATAAAAGTAAACAACTTCAAACAGTGCAATAATCACACTATATGCATATAGAGTTATAGAAAAAAAAGTGTTTCAGTCTAAAAAACATTATAATTTTAGTAAACCTACTCCTAAGTGTTATTGATATTATTATATTGATATATTTTTTGAGAAATATCTGAAAACTTACTTTTTTTACTTAAGTTTCGGTGAAATTGTCAATGTAAATAAAAAAAACTTAGTTTTTGTTAGGAAAAAAATTCTAACAATTAACCTAGAAAAGTAAGCACACAGTTCTAAGACTGTTCTACGAGTATGTATTTCGATTAAAAATTAATGTTTTAAATGTTTTTTCAACATCAATTTTTGTCTTTCTTAGCTAAATGTATCTTTTGAATTTTAACAAAAAAAAGTTAAAATTTTACTGAAAATCTTGTTTCCTTTGAGGAGGAATGCTATAAAACATAAAAGTAAATACCTTCAAACAGTGCAATAATCACACAATATGCATATAGAGTTATAAAAAAAAAGTGTTTCAGTCTAAAAAAACATTACAATTTTAGTAAACCTACTCCTTAAGTGTTATTGATATTTTTATATTGATATATTTTTTGAGAAATATCTGAAAACTTACTTTTTTTACTTAAGTTTCGGTGAAATTGTCAATCTAAATAAAAAAACTTAGTTTTTGTTAGGAAAAAATGATAACGATTGTTGACTGTTCTATGTATTTCGATTAAAAATTAATGTTTTAAATGTTTTTTTGGACATCAATTTTCGTCTTTCTTAGCTAAACGTATCTTTTTAATTTTAACAAAAAAWAGTTAAAATTTTACTGAAAACCTTGTTTCCTTTGAGGAGGAATGCTATAATTTACGACTACACCGGACTAGCGCTTTATACTTTTTCTTCTTTGGTTAATCCTGAGGTGGATTCTGGCTACTAAAACCCGAAATGCGCTCCTGTCCTTGATATGCCAAACCTSCGGATAAAATGTGCAGATGTCACCTAATCAGCTTACTTAACAATGTTGACTATTGACTCTCGCCTGTTGCCACAACTATAAAACAACGACACCACCATCAGGTGTGTTAAAAAAGTCGCTTCGTTGTGTATTCTTGTGATTAGTATTCAGGTTCGGTTACCTAGCGGAAGTGAAGATACCGATGTGTAAGTCACTTGGACATCGTGGCGGCCAAAACACTATTTCCGTTCCATAGCCACTACGCGCTATTTATTCAAATCAGAGATAGAGTCGCTGCATTTACCACCAATAACCATCAAAATTACTTAAATTATTATCACCTCGGATACATATTGATGACCGGCGACAACGCACCTCGACAACGTTTCAAGAGGGGCCAAACGTGGAAAATTGCCGGCAATAGAATTTATAGAATAATAGTGTCTGAGTCACAACAAAGACATGAGAGCGAGCTCGATTCAAACATCCTACTCTCTTTGCTAATGTTATTAACGATCGCAGTAGGCGAGATATACACTCACTGTCTTATGCAACGGACACTTTTTCTGTCATAAAAGAACCACAATAAAAAGAGATACTTGATGGCGATTGGCTCGAAAATGACTTGAGTCCAAGAGGAAACTTAAGTTGAGCCGTCGACGTCGTGATCGGTTTGTAATTCTTTAGTCTTGTTAATTTATCACAGATAGTTGTTAATGTCGTCGTAAAATTTTTATAAATTTATTGATTGGCCTTCACATATATCGGAGGTTTCGTCATTTTAGAGCAAAGCTTCTCCGTTTTGTAAAATAACACATTTTTCAATGCGTATTAGAAAACGATTAAGATTTTATACATTTTTGTTTTTTATTGATACAGTCACGATCAGTTTTATGCGGAGAACAAAAACTATATTGATTACGTAAGAATGTGTCATAATTATTTCGATTAAAATTGTAAGCGTAATTAGAAAAAAAAGATAATTATCTACTTCTCGTAGACAGTCGATGTCACATTTTTATAAAAAAAATAATTAAAAAAAAATCATTAAGGAAGTACATGTTCAATATTTTATTAAACAGTGAAAACTTGGAGTCGATTGGAATAATAATTTAGGCTACAATTGCAAAAAAAAATTGACTTTTTAATATAAAAAGTCAAAATATTTGCGAATAAGTACCTACATAGTTGGTTTTTTTAGACGATTTTATATAAAATATTGTCGATTTTTAGGCGCATCAAGAAAACTATATTTGAAACCTTCTTGCGATCTAAAATTGATTTACCAATTTTAGCTTTTATAGGTGTTCAAACCCTCAAAAATTTTAAACTTTTAATTTGTTTCAAACTTGACCCAACAAAGTTTWATGCATTTTTAAAGTTTTTGCCTTTTTTTTTCAAAATTTTGGATGATTTTTTGTAGCTCCGGAACTTTTATCCGCAATTTATTATGTTTGTTACCTATCTACTTAAAAAACAAAATTTGTCATGTTATGAAAGAAAAATCGTCGTGTAATTATACCGAGAAAATCWCTGCAATAGGCAAAAATTGTCGATTTTAAACTCTAAATTTTAAATACGTTGATAAATAACTGCTAAATTACCCAAAATTTTCGAATTTTCTATACGGTTTAAGTACGCATAGTTGTACAAATTGTCATTATAGAATGTAATTTGGTTGAAAGCCAAGAGTCAAGAGTCAAACGTAGTTGTAATTTAAGAAAAGGACGTTCTTTGACTTATTAAAATGAAAAAATTATACAGTATATCCCTGGATTGAGTTTACAAGAAGGAAAAAAAATTATCTTTGATTTTACGCCAAAACTGAAAAGAAAAAACATTTTTTGCTTTACCTGAAAGAGCAAGTGTGTAAGGAAAATTTCATTATTCCAACTCGTAGAAAAAAAGTTCATTTTTTCTTGATTGACTTGGCCAATGTGATAAGACTTAAAAAGCAGAGAAAAATTGTTCTAAGTCAAAAATCAAGAAAGAAATTAACTTTTTTTTCACAGAATAATGAAGTTTTAAGTACAGATTTGCTCGTTTTAGGTAAAGCAAAAAATGCTTTACCTTTGCAGTTTTGACGTAAAATCAAAGATTTTTTGTTTCCTCTTGTAAACTCAATCCGGAGACATACTGTATAACTTAAAAACATTTCTTGTTAGATCACAATGATTGGAGCAGTCAAATTTCTCTAACGATTCTACATACAGGATGCGCCAGAACTTGCGCCACAGAGAAAAATGCCATATAAGGTAAGGTAGCAGGAACATTAAAAAAATGTAAAAAAAATTATATCTATAAAAATTTCGAAGTTATGAGGGTTTAAATTTTGCACTTTGACACTATTTATTTCTGTTGAAAAAATAATTTTCTAAGTTTTTTTGCCATAGGCTATTAAAAGAGGAAACAATGAAGCTGTATCCTAAATTGTAACTCTGTTCAATGTTATTTGTGGCTTTTATTGACAAAATTTTTGTACCTTTACTAAATAATTGTAAAAAAAACATACAAGATTATCAGTATCATTAAATAGACATAAAAAAGCCAAATGTCAAAATTTTTTAACAGATAGAATTTTTTAAACATTTTTTCCATGTGATTGGTATCTTACCTCACTTGAAAATTTTCTCTGGGGCGCGAGTTTTGGCGCTCTCAGTAGTTTCCAAACACTAAAATTCAGCCAAAATCAAGGCCTCTGACACTTTGAAAGCTGTAGATCTTAAAGAATTTTAATCAATCACGTTAAAATTTGAGTATATTTAAAACATTATTCTTTCTTAGATATATTCGAAAGTCCGTTTAACTTTTTTATAACTAAAAATTCTTGTTTCGCATAGCAATAAATCAGGAGGTGTAACAAATGTAAATAATCAGTCTTAAATCTTGTAAGCGTTCAAGTTCACACAGCAAATCCCAAACAAGGAGAATGCGTCCGCGTCAAACGGTTCATTTATTTCGATTGAAATCGTATCAGTAGCTAAAAAGCAATGAAAATTGATAAGTACACGCCTGAGGTGAAGTAGCCAGCAGTTAATTTCGCAGTCAATAAATCAATCTCGGTTAATTAATCGAAGTAGGCATTTCCAGCATTCGCCGTAATAATAATTAGTACTGCATGTATGGATACTTGCGACTATGTAAATTTTCCAACAATAACCGACAATTACGTCGTGATTTATATTATTATTATCTTTATTATAAATAATCGAGCATAATTGCGTCGCGCACACAAACGCAGAGCTTTATTATCGCGCCTTTTTGCCATAAATCCGGCAGTGATGGCGTAACACGGAATACGACTGCATCGAGATAAATAGATAAATCTTGAGTACGTTGTAAATTATCGGCAATCACCTTTGCTGGGCCTGTTTTCTCGATCAAGGTCTCCTCGACATTGAGACCACGTGGACGGACGTTTATCCTGGAGGTTATCCTGGGAAATGTCACTGCTACATTTTATGCACAGTTAGCTTAAAAAATACGAATTTGAATGGAATACCTCCATGGTTGATTTATTTACTTTTAACAAAGCGACGTGAACTTGCCCATGTCTTCCCATTTTGATATAAGGTTGACAGGAGATGTGTGTGTTTGGCCAAGCTGTGTAGTACTTCAAACAGTGCTAAGTGTGAAAATTAACATGAACAACAGTCAATGTACATACAAGGAATTCCACCAAAACAAACATACAGTGGCTYTACACCTGGTGTAAGATTTACACTAATGTGTATTGAATGAAGGATTTGACACCGGGCTGCTGTGTGGCGTTTATTACCGTGTGAATTTTGATGCATACGAGTTTTGCATTCCCAAAAACACAAGTCAAACAAATTAATGWWTTACAGACTGTAATAACGTCGTTAACTACCATTTTTCCAATACCTCAAACCAAAGTTATTTGTTTACAATTTTTTATGAGTGGTGTAGTGAATCAGCAGCATTTAAGTTAATTATTTATTGTGTTGTGATTTTTCTCATCTTGCAATTTATCACTCTATAGTAGAAATAAACAAATCAAATCGGATTTGATTAAGAGTTTCATTTTTATTTAGTAAAGTGTCTTTTAGATTGTAAAAAATAATGTTTAGGTCACTTTGAGTAGCTTCAGGTCGGTTCAGGTCACTTTAGGCCACTTTGATTTACTTCAGATTAGTTTGGCTTAGAGTAAAAAGAAAGTACTGACTTTGATTTTCAGAAGAAGAAAAAAATCTCAAGGAAATGTTTAAATTTAGTAGAAAAAATGCCAATCGAGACGCTTCAAAACATCGTACTACAAAAGACAGTTGGGGAGACTAAGAAAGTGTCAGATGAATTGGTTTAAAAAATTTCTAGAGTTGCAAAATTTTCTTAAAGAAATGCTTAAATTAAAAAAATGTCATTCGAAACGTTTCAAAACATCGTGCTACAAAAGACAACTGGGGAGACTAAGAAAGTGTCAGATGTACAGGATTAAAAAATTTCTAGACTTGCAAAAAAACATTAAAAAATTTCTTAAAGCAATACTTAAATTAAAAAAAAATGCCAATTCAGAGTTTTCAAAACATCGTGCTACAAAAGACAGTTGGGGAACTAAGAAAGTGTCAAAAGTACAGGATTAAAAAATTTCTAGACTTGCAAAAAAACATTTAAAAATTCCTTAAAGAAATGCTTAAATTTAAAAAAATGTAAAAATCATTTCATTTACTTTTTTTCAAATGTTTCATATCCTTAAAAAAATGTATTGTTCTTTCAAAAATTTCTTTCTCGCAAATCATGAAAAAATCTTCTCTGTTAACATATTAAGAAAGTAAAAGAGTTACTTTTTTGCTTAAAAATCTAATATTTTTGAGAACAGTATAGCTACAAATAAAAAAAATGTTTCTTTCAATTCCATATCAGATGTACTGGTTTAAAAAAAAATTAGACTTGCAAAAAACATTTAAAAATTTCTTAAAGAAATGCTTAAATTTAAAAAAATTAAAAAAATGTCCCCCACGCATTTTACTAAAAATTAATGTTTTACAGACTGTAATAACGTCGTTAACTCCTTCTTACCATTTTTCCAATACCTCAAACCAAAGTTATTTGTTTACAATTTTTTATAGGTGGTGTAGTGAATCAGCAGCATTTAAGTTAATTATTTATTGTGTTGTGATTCATCTCATCTTGCAATTTATCACTCTATAGTAGAAATAAATTTCTGCAATTTTCCTGCAGTAACATCTTCCTGCTTAGAGATAAGCTTATATTACAAACAAGTTTTCCTCAGTAGAATTATTGATTGTCAAATAACATAAAATAATAAAACACAAATGTATAACGTCATTTCGTAATTAATTTCTTGCCAAAGAGATAAAATAAAAGATATGTTAATATCCCTTTCATCAAAATACAAAACGTCAAAACAAAATTAGAAATAGTTGTGATTAAATCTAAAGCACAACAAGGCTAAACACACTTCACCAAAGTGAAGAAAAAGTCATCGGGTGCCAGACTGCACATACATATTCAAAGAATTTTTGCTTCGTTGCTTATTAGATGTGAATTTTTCTTATTAGAATTAACGAAATGAATGTATGCATAAATTGTGGTCTTTCACCTGTGCTCGTGTCACACGTATGCAAATTTTCGTCTGTCTAGTCAATTTACTTTTTTACTATTTCCGATTCGAAAAATAGAGCCATTATAATCCGAAATTTGCGTTTTGATTGTATCATTTCTCTTTCATGGTTTTCCGGAATGCGACTCCGAAACGATTTAATTAGCGGGACCATTCTGGGCCCCACCTGCCAAAAATTGGTAGGAAATTTTCCACCTGTCTGGTCGAAAAAACGCATCGTTGTTGCATGCGTCGGGTCATAACGGCCCTAGCAATGTTCAATCAATCAAAGAACCAATTATTATATAACAGTCTTAAGTGGCCACTCACTTAGCTACTACTGTGCAGCTCTGGGAATCCAATTAAATGTCTTGTGTGTATGCCTCCGGGTGAATAGATAACACAACACGTTTCAACTCGGTTTTGTAAGTAGGAAACCTTGTCGCATGGTCAATAAAATATCGTAAACTTGATACAGTTTCAATTTCGTCGATAAGATTGCTTGTTTTATTATGAGCACACGAATTTCGTCATTTTTCCAGTCGAGGGATTAAAACTGGTGAGGCAACAAGCCCCAAAACGCAAACGCGGTGAAAGTCGCAATAGCACACGAAAAAACCAGACTTTTCGAACCTGATTTGAAGGGATTTTACGAAAATTAAATCAAATCCAGAGAGTCAAATGGTCATTGAGAAAGAATTTTAATTGATACAGTAATCACGAGAGAACAGACTTCTAAACAGAAGTAACATTAAAATATGTTAGAACATTCTATAAAAAAATGACTTAAAAACAGTAATGGCTCATAGTTAAATTTTATTAAATCAATTATTTACACTCTGCCTCAAGATGCTAGACGTGATTTTCTAAAGTATAAAATATCATTATAAATCTACATTCTTTTATCTCTTTACTTATTAATTAAAAAAACATTTATCAAAAATTATTTAGTATTAAATGAAATACGATAAAAAGGCTTTTATACTTCTACACTTATGCTTAGTCTTATTCTTATTACGATTATTAGAATAATATTATAATTATATTCATACTCAAAAATTTCCTCTTCATACAAATAGTACTCAATATCTCAAAAACTATTGATGGTAGAGCATTTTAACCTGCTGTATGATATTACGTCTCGAATATCATCGTTTTTAAGACAAAAATTTGCTTGACCATTTCTATGCATGATTTATACTTACCTAGAGGGTGTGTCAAAACTCGCACTCAAGAGAAAAATTTCAAGTAAGATAACAGAAACAAGAAAAAATGTTGAAAAAATTTTGCAAAAAAATTAATTCAGATATCTTGTTTCCTCTTCTAATAGCCTGGAGAAAAAAACTTGGGAAATTATTTTTCCAACAGAAATAAATAGAGGCAAAGTGCAAAAGTTAAACTCTCTTAACTTAGAAATTTTTTTAGATAGAATTTTTTCTAAAATCTGTTCTTTTTTAAAAAGAAATCCCAAACAGTCTTAACGTTAAGTCTAACATTCTCAATTTTTAGCAAGAAATTAACAAGAATACAAAATAAACAGAAATGAGAATGAGTTTCTTGTGCATCGTTTTTGAGGAATGAGTTGAAAAAGTAACAATTTTGAAACTGAAGCTGAAGAAGAATTCATAAATTGCATCAACTTTAAACTCATTTCAATAAAGTACACAAAATTTATTGCCAATCATCATAATACCTACTTGTATCTTTTGCTAAATAACTTTTTTCTGTATATACATCCTTTTTCTTCAAAGTTTTTGTAGCAAGAACCGTATTTTTATCCACAACATTATTTTTCCAACAGAAATAAATAGTCAAGTGCAAAAATTAAACTCTCTTAACTTCGAAATTTTTTTAGATAAATTTTTAGATCTTATTTGCTTCGAAAAGTGCAAAATGTATGTCGAAGAGAAAAGTAAACAATATTTTTTCTAATACGTAATTAGATGTCACTTTATACGGCTGCCAGGAATTTCCAGAATAAATAGCTCTGTTTTGATTTTATTGCTCATTTCTCATATCTAAAGGCAATGTTTACCTTAAGCATAGCAACAACAATTCTTGTTTGCGACTTTGTTCTTTGTTTTTGCAAATTAAATATCTCGTATGTTTATTTAGACTAATTAATCAGTAAACGCGCCTAACCTTTCTTCGCACCTGCAATTTTTTTACAAATCCAATCAGTATTTCCTCATGTAAATCACCCGGTATATTACGACATACTTGATAACCCGATAGAAAACCAATTCTTCGTCCAAATTGTCGATTTTATTGCGGATGTTCGGCCACCCCGTGCCAATTTGTTCCGCTTCCGCTCTAAATTTCTCAAATCTTTCCGCCAAAACCGTTTTTTAAGCTCGAAATTATTTTAATCTTGACACGAAACCAACAATTCCTAATTTCTCTCGTTCACGCACTTAGTCTCTTATTAATTATTAATGGCGCCGATTTTGTTGCTTGTTTTTCGCGGTTTCGTGTGTAGCCAACCGGAAATTTTTAATAAATCCAGAAACACCATTTTTTAACTATTGTCTAAGAACGCAAAATTTATGTTTCCGGATAGATACCTGCAGAGTTGCATAAGTGGTGCAGAAGGACGTAGTCAAAAATGAGTAAAGACTAATTATGAAAGTCGGTCATTAATTTTTTAATTACAAAATTTTAGCTTCTGACTTGCACACTTGATGCAAGGGATATTAATTCAGAACAATTTATTCAAAAATGCACCATTTTTTTTTAGAAAAATTCTGATTTTATTGTAAATAATTAAAACAATACAAGCTATCTACTCGTATATTTTTAAAAATAGTACAGGTTCTAAAATTATTCGTGTTTTGATTCAGAAAGAAGTGTTCAGTGTTTTATGCATACATATGATATAATGTGATATCCTTTAGCCACATATTTAAAATTTTCGTATGTTTATCTTCCCATCTTTCTCGGCTATTTATTCTTTTTTATTTTAATTATCCCTTTTAAGTCCGCCTACTTAACTCCATGATGAATAGTTTTGATGGCACGATACGGTATTTTGTTCCATTAGCATGCTTCTTATGATAATATCCAAATCTCTATGAATTTTTATTTTTTCACATATTATCTCGGATGTAACTTCACGGTCATTATTAAAGACATAAAACAAAAAAAGCTCGAACACACATGTATTCTTTAATGAGCTGTCTATGCAAATGTGCCGAAAACTACTATTTCAACATCTCGAAAAATCCAGTAATTGTGATAACAGAAAAAGCCTCCAAACGAAATAATTTACATGCAAATTCGATTTCGTCGAGAATCTCGAGAAACAATCCATCTTGGAAACATGATTATGAAGGAAGAGCTTCGATAAATTATTATCGATTCGCCAAACAACAATCGAACGGCCTTGAATATTGACAACAAACAATTGTGCACTAGATAGTTTTTTGCGTCATGAGAGAGGATAACACAATTTTGCAAAACAAATTGAATCGTGACTACTTGTGATTGATTGTCGATGACGATGTTTCGACGGTTTTTTTCTTGAAGAGTGCCCAATAAAATTTCAATCTGCGTGAGGCAATTAATATATCAGTAACGATCCGAGTTACCTTCAGATGGTTTTCCGTACGTTTGGAGACTTACACACGTGCACAATTTATAGACGTGTTTATTATTTATCGGAGGATTGCAATGATGACATCCGCAGAATCTTCTCCGCAATGGATGGACTCCACAACGAGGTTTTTGAGACGGGAAAAAACTCCGGAATTATTAGCGACAGTGAAATTTGCTCTTATCGATACACATTTTTCGTTTTTATTAGGCAAACCATTTCTTAATTAAAACAAAAATGTGTTCAGTGTAACTTACCAAAATTTATTAAGTTTTAGTGTATCCACTTAAGAATATTATTTACATAAAAATGTAAAAATACTAGTGAGTATGTAAATTAATTGTAATAGAAAAGTTGTAAATTGACATATTAGCATAAAATAAAACAATGTAACTAGCTACAGGGTGTTACTTATTGACAATTTTTCAACCAGTTAAACTATTTAGTGTACACTTGATTTTATTTATTTAAATGGTGTAACTGAATTTTTGTTGTTGATTGTTTTATTAAATGATACTCGTATCTATTATTATTATTAATGCATGTAAAATCGTTTACTAATCATCATTAATGAATAATTTAAAAATAGTTTAGTAATACGTCAAAAATTTTTCAACAAGAAAGATTATTAACCATGAATTTTATTATTGGAGTGGTGTAAAAACAAAATGTTAAATTAGAGTGTCTCCAAATTCATGCTAAAAACTTGTTTAAGGTTTTTTGAAATTATTTAAAAAAACTGAAAAAAGTCTAACATGGAAACAATCGGGCTTACAGCAAACGGTGTGCATCCTCGAATTTCACGAACGATTTTACATAATATGTCAATTCTGGAGGGCTCGGCTAAAATGCTCAAAAAAGCTCGATATTGCAAAAACTAATCGTCGTAGAGCATTTTAACCGATCGCATCATCAGTTTACGTCTAGAAAAACACATTTAAAACATTTTTTCGACCGATAGGTTTTACAGTTTTGAAAATTAAAAAAAATAACTTCTTCGCCAAAAACTGTAAACTTTTTTATGCATGTTATGTAGTAGATTTCATTAAAATTGGCATAATAAGTGGCTATGAAATCTCATATTTAAGTTTGTAGCCCTGCGCATATCCCTGGTATAACAGCAAATGGGGTTTTTGTTTTTCTTTGATTTGATTTGATTTTTTTTACTGTTTTCGTTGCTTGTTCGTTATTCCCAGTATTTTTTCAAAATATATTTAAAAATTGGTCTCTTTAGAACTGCAGATTTAGAATACACGCTAAGATATGTTTGAAAACATAATCAATTTCTTTTTGTTGTTTTTGTTTTGATTAATAGAATCAAATATACTAGTTTGAATAAAGCCAAATTATTTTCTCCAAAGCAAATAGTGTATGTTTTTGGTGTTAAAACTACAGCTACAAAGGGATGAAACAGGGTGTTAAACTTTTTGTGGAAAAAACTCTCTCCGAAAACCTTTGAACGACGGTTCTTTCAAATTAAATTTTTAACTATCTTAACTTCAGTTTTTTTTAGTGACAAATTTAGTTGCTTAATATGTAAAGTCTCTTTCACATTTAAAGCGCGGTTCACAAAATCATGCCTACTGTTATGCCAATTTCAGTGAAATAGATTATACTTTTTATTTCCTGAAGAAATTTCAATGGAATTAAAATTAAACATTTTTTTGGTAAACACAGTAATAAAAATTTTGTTAAAGTTCTATAGAAGGAATTGTTGTGCAAATTATAAACTTTTTATAAATCGCAAATAATTTCTTGCAAATTTAATTATAATCAAACAATTAAGCAATAATTACTGTTTAATCAATTATTGATTAATTATAAAGATATCAAAACAGACATGACACGACAACTTTTCACAGTTAAATAATCCTACGCTTGTCAATAATTTTCTGCGGGTATTAATGGAAAGTGTTTTTAAGGTTGTAAAAAGTCAGTTTGCATAATTTGAAGTGACTTGAAATTTTTCAAGTTTGTATAACTTGTGGTTTTCGATTACGAAAAGTCGAGAAGTGTTCAGTGTTTAGTACTCCATTTAGTGCAGTCGAGTTTAAAAGTTAATTGGGGCCAAACGTCACTTTGCCCTACGCACTGATGTCCACTCACGCCTTGGCGCATTTACGTCTCGTAATGATATATAGCAGGATAAGCAAAAGACTCTTGCACTTTGGGTTTTTTTCATCAACTACACACATAAGGATGAAGACAATTATCTGACGGTATTATTTTGCAAGAAAAAGTAAATTGCTTGCTTTTATAATGATTTACAAGACATTGGACGCCAAGATATTGTTGCAAAAATGATCGTAAATCACACCCAAGCCCATTGCGACTTTGAACTATACTCCAGTCAGGTGAAAAGTTTATGGTGAATGGGCTGGCGGTCAATGTCAACTTCTAATCAAAAGAAAAATGTTTCACTCTTTAGCGACAATTAAATTAGACGAAAAAGAAAATTTATTCATAAGTGGACCGAAATGTGCAGGTTTTTACAAGACAGGTGATAAAATACTAAAGGTCAACTTTTCGTCCAACGGGATTCAAATTTGTGACAAATACGTAATAATCCATCATCGTCGCATGATTTGTAACTTTATTAAGAGGCTAATAATTTTAATATGAAATTTGCATGATTTAACATATTAGACCGCAATAAATTAGAAAGAGTTCCAAACCGAAGAAGATTGTTTCGAGTTTTGTTGAATTTTTAATTAGATTAAGTGCGTTTTCGTAAGGTTAATTAATGTTGTTTTGCCTTGATTGAATCGTTTATTGCCCGAATTGGTGATAAGGTTTGAGTCCTTTCAAAAGTCCCACCTTGGGTCCAGGGGCGGCTCAAAAACTGGAAACACGACGTAGACGTAGACGTAATTTTTGAAAGTCTCTTAAATTTGTTTGGCAAAACAAAAAGTTAATAAAGAAAAAGGAAAGATAATCAATAACAAATACCCAAAATAATTATACAAGATGAATATAAAGTATGGAAGCGGTTTTATTTTTAATCATTTGCCTTCAGAAAATAATAATTAATATAAATTAAAATAATATAAAAAATGTGATCGTATTTTCAGAACGAAATTTTGTTTTGTTTATGAGTTATGCGATTTTTTTTGTCAAAATTGCAATTTTTGTAAAAAAAATTTTTTGAAAAAATTAAATATAAAGCATATAGTTGTAATCCTTAGAGTATAGTTTTTATGAGAAAAATGATTTTATAGTGGGTTGCCATTTGAAAAAATTATTTTTTTTTGTAGAACTCAAAAACAAAAGGAAATTTTGAAAAATTTTATTCTTGTTAAAACATCACATTTTTATAGTCCTTTATCACTCATCAATTAGTTTTTTCAAAAAATAAATAGTTTAAGCAAAAAAACGTTTGGTTTCATACTTTTTATTTACCTGGTATACAGTTAATTTATCCAAAATTTGAACTGCCTACTCACTTACCGTACCAAATACTTTTTTATATTTCATTAATTGTTAAAAAAAAATAAATAAAACACATTACGTAGTATTTTTTCATCGATTACAAAAATGAGCTCAAGAAGCTGTCTGTCTCGTGACAGGTGAATATTTCTGAAAACTTTTTGATTTGCATTTTCGATTAATTTGTTGTCTAGTCGTAGTCGCCAGTGCTTGAATTATTTGGAAAAAATGCGGGGACTATCATTAAAAGCTTCTGGAATTGGTATAAAAAATTCCGATGTTATGCAATCGCCACGAGTGGATGAGTGGAACCGATCCGAGTTTCTTTGAAAAAATGTTAAATACTTTCCCAACTCAATAATTCAAGCTCGTAAATCACGTAAAATTTCGGAAAAGCATCGTGGAGTGCCCCACCGCCTTGCAGCGTCTAATTTCAAATATAAATAAAAGTCAAGAGTGTCTCGAAAAGCTATAAGTTTTCACGGTGGAAGTAAACAAACGCCAACATATTTGAGCTCTAGGAGTGTTCAAGGTCTAATCAAGGTAGTCAGGAATTTTATAAAACGTTTTCGTTAACGGTTTAAAAATTACGAAATAATCTTAATGAGATTAACGTTGACAGTGTGCGTAGGATTCCACTTTATCTAGATCTAGGTCACTCATTCGCTCTTTTAATTAAGACTCGCAGAGCCCTCGCGCTCTCTTCCCGAAATCGCCGAAAAACTCAATTAAGCCTTAATTAGCACCACACATGACTTACGACTCGTTTCTCGGTGTTAAACGTAGCGTAAATTAATTATTATGTTTTTACGGTAAATTATTAAATTGCGTAGAGCCCCCGAGGCGGTTTAATTGCACCTACATGTCCTGAAAAATCGGCTAACGGACGAGATTTCGTTTCTAATCAGCCACCATGTCTAATTAGTGTCGAAATTTCTTCAAACCAAGATTGGTCAAACTCTGCTTAGCGGCCGTTTAATTTGTTTATGCGATAACTATCTCGTACTTTATGCTGGCTGTTATTATCTCGGCGAAATTTCATGTCATTAATTTTTTATTTTCGAGCAGCGATTTATTTCGCCAAGGGAAAGTCATCAAACCTGCAATTTGCCTCCGGTGCATGATGCACAACCTCTCCAACGTGAAAATATTCAGTGGCTTTCTTGCAAACTAGAGGAGCTTTTAACATTAATTCGACTTTAAGTGAACTCAGACACTTCACGCCGATCCTAATTTAGATGATGTAATTCTCAGACTTAATGCTTAATTGTTAAAATAACAATAATCAAGTGAAATGTGAGAAATAATTAACCCAAGTTCAAATAAAAGCCTTTTGCACAATCTGACTGCATCTAAACGTCACTCATTTTAATGTTGTGTAAAGACTTCATTGTTAGTTTTTACTCCAAACTTAATTAACACAAAATTTGTATGACGGCGAAACGAACATTTTTTCATAAAGTAATTAAAAGTTGTAGAAAAGGTTTACTCCTTGTATTGATCTCTGGTGAATACCGTCATTATCGATTTAGCCAAAACTGCTTAATTCATCATGCTGATATCAAGATTGATAAGACGTCACAAGTCTTGTATTGTAATTGAAATTATAAAACAATAATTTGACACAGTTAAATGATTGGAGCTGAAATGGAAGCTATAGAATATTCATTATCTGTATTAAAATTATAATATAATAATTATAATAATATCATTATAATATATGATGATGTATTGGTCATTTGTAATTTACAAATGGCATTTGATATAAGAAGAGATTATAATGCATGGTCAATAACACTGAATATTTAAATAAAACTAATTATAAGTTTAAATAAACAATGCTTGAGATTATATCTTTTATATAACTTTTCAATGTTTATTAAATGTGCAGTTTGTATTTTTGTTGCATCATTGGAAGTTTTAATAAACAAGAAAAATCAAACATCAACGTAAATATTCCTAATTGGTTATTCAGAAAAAAATCAACAAAATAGTTAAAAAATTGATTCTCTTAATTTGTATTATTTAAAATAAGTTAATAGAAATAAGTTTTTTGAAAATACTAGTTAAAAATATTTAACTCAAGCTGAAAATCATATTTAAAAATATTTTTTTAATGTAAAATATGTTTACTAACAAGTTACAAATAAACTATTTTGGGGTCAAGACTTTCAACATTATTAAAGTTTTTGAAGCTACAAAATTTTAAAAGAATCTTTTTAGAAAAAAAATGTAGAAGCTTTAATTTCTAAAATTGACACTTTAGACAAAAAAATTGGCAGAAAAATAACTTGATATTTTTAGATTATATGTAATTATTAAATTCAAAAATAATCACTCTACTTACATTTTTCGTAAAAAGTCTAACTGTTTTGACTCCAGTTGTTAGACCATTATTTAACATGTGTGCAATTATTTATGTTATGGATTTTTTATATAATTTTAACTATCGTGGTCAAATTTATTATATTCGATTAAGCTGTCCTCTTTTTAATGTTTTAATAAATTAGCAAAATTATGTCCCTAATATAAAATAATTTTTTACTTAAAATTGGGTCACAGAATTTTGTTAAACCTGTTCGATAAAAAAAATAGACAGTAACATAAATAAAGCTGTCAATTTAAAACACCAAAAACGATTTCTTTGCGTATAGACGACACTTAGACACAATAAAAAAAATTGTAAACAGTTGCAAAACTATTTTAATTAATTGCTTCCATAACTTATAATATTTGTCAACTAGCTTTTTAAATTAATTGCTCAACATTAACATCTAAGCAGTTTCAATATTTTTCACATCGTTATAACACTTTTCCTTCACATTAATCTTTGTGGAAAATTGTCACACTTTGAAAAGGTGGATGCACTTTTGGCCTCAGGGCCGATGTACGGGCGTCTTTAACATGTAAAAAACGGCCCGGTGTCAGACCACCTGTCTTTGG
The DNA here is from genome assembly GCF_015345945.1 of Tribolium madens. Classification (NCBI taxonomy): domain Eukaryota; kingdom Metazoa; phylum Arthropoda; class Insecta; order Coleoptera; family Tenebrionidae; genus Tribolium; species Tribolium madens. Next base: position 13,905,880 of record NW_025401068.1, read on the forward strand.
TGGCCGTGACGAGGCCCCCGAATACCGCGACCTGCCACGTTATTATCCACGGTACATTAATTAGACTTTATCAGAACTCAAATCTAGCCATACATGTAAATAAATGGAAAAATAGCCCCCATGTTGGTTATTTCGGTGGTGCTTTTGATAAACAGTTAAGTAATTTGCAGTTAAATTTCCAAATTGGAAATGATTGATGATGGTCTTCTTTTTTCTAGGTGTGGATGAGCAGAATGCGCTCTTAATGATGTCACTCGATGTGTGTTCATAGGTCTCTTGGTGAAGCAATTTAGGTGAAATGAAGATGGGATAGTCATCGAAATTCGAAATTTCTTTATTATTAAATAACTTTTACAACACTGATAGCCTAAAAATTTCTTATGGAGTCTCCTGACTTGTTGGACTGGTCGTAGCGATTGACTCTTCTTTCTGAAATAAGAACAAGTCAGAATTAATTTAAATTAATATTGTAATTTCAATTCGAATTCAGGTGATTACGACTGCATCATTTTAATAAAAACGAAATAAATATAACAAGTTTGCTGTTAATTGATATTACGAGGGTAGTTTGATGAATAACTTGGTTCTCATAGTTTTAAAAAGTGACAACCATAACTTTATATGTAAACATCAAGTAGCCTTCCTATAAATGACACTTGTAAAATCTCAACGAATTCTGTGAGTAATTTGTTGTTGTAGAATTATTTTAAGTTTAGATTGTCGAGTGATTGTGAAAAATGGATAAAATTGCAATTCGTGGTGTGATCCAGTTCTTTTTTTTGGAAGGAAAAACAGCAAAGGAAATCCATGAAAGAATTTTTCCAACGTTGGGCGACTCATGTCCTTCTTATGAAG
>NW_025401068.1:13906879-13916405 GCF_015345945.1 Tribolium madens
CAACCGAGCGAGTTCATTTTATTTTGCACCATGAATTACATATGAAAAAAATTTGTGCAAGGTGGGTGCCGCGCTTGCTTACACCTGAGCAAAAACGAATTCGAATGACAACATCAGCCGAGTGTTTGGAAATTTTTAAGAAAGATTCAACGGACTTCTTGCGTCGTTTTGTAACCATGGATGAAACTTGGATTCACCACTACACCCCAGAAACAAAACAGCAGTCCAAACAATGGACWGCACCTGGTGAACCAACCCCGAAAAAGGCAAAAACTGTCCCGTCCGCAGGAAAAGRCATGGCGTCAGTTTTTTGGGACGCAAAAGGAATTCTGTTAATAGATTATCTCGAAAAGGGAAAAACTATTACTGGAGACTACTATGCAGCCCTTTTGGACAAGTTAAAGACGGTCATTGGAGAGAAACGTCCCGGAATGGCAAAAAAGAAAGTGTTGTTCCACCACGACAATGCACCGGTGCATTCAAGTCGTGTTGCGAATCAAAAATTGTCCGATTTAAAGTTTCAKGTTCTTCCCCACCCACCTTATTCGCCGGATTTGGCTCCCTCCGATTATCATCTGTTCCCAAAACTTAAAACATTCTTGGCTGGGCAAAAATTTCAATCAAACGAAGAAGTTATAAAGTGCGTAAACGACTATTTTGAAGGGCTCGAAGAAAATCACTTCCGCGAAGGGATAAAGAAACTTGAGAAACGTTGGGGCAAGTGCGTTGAACTTCGAGGAGACTACGTCGAAAAATAAAGTCCTTTGCAAAATTCAAATCAATGTCTTTAATATCAAACCAAGTTATTCATCAAACAACCCTCGTACGTGGTTAGGTATAGTTCATTAAACATGAAAGTAAAATTAGATCAAGTTCAATCAATAGGAAACGGATGTAATAAATATATTAAGGAAAAAAGTGAGAACTGCTTTACTCACAGCGTGAAAAGTGAGGAAAAAATGACAGGAGGGAAAATAATTTTTAATTACATTTCCTACTTTTTATTAGTGTTACAAAAAATTGCTACTCATTCATTGAAAGTTTTTTTTAACTCGAAGAATTCTAAAACACAGTTTTATATATTTTTTTATTTAGTTCTAAAATTAACTAACAATAACAATAACCCTTAAAAATTGATTTTTTTGAGATGTAACCCAAAAAAACTAAACATTTTTCTCTCGTCACCTAAATGTTATAATTTATACGCCATTTTATACACAATTTTAACTGTTTTGTCGATTTTTTAATGTGCTATCAATTTACATAATATTTTAGTTTTCAAAGTTATAAGTGCTACCTTCAACCACATACAATTGACAAAAATGAGGAAAAATCATTTTATAAAAAAACTTCTCATGTAGTAATTTTCTTATAAGCCCTGATGATGAAATAATAAAACTTCGAAACAAGGAAAAGTTTTTTATTTGTCTTCAACTATATAAACATTTTCTAGTTATGAAAGATTATTTAGGTTAAATTCATCAGTTTACGTTTTTTCACAAAATAGAGCTTATTTTTATATAAAAACTGAATTAAACTTTTATCAGAAAATGTCTTTTGTTGTAAAATTTTTTTGAAATATTAATAAAATAAAAACTTCATTTTTTAATAGACTGGAATTTGTACTTTGGCTCGTGCTGCAAAGTCAGCTTTATGAAACTTGTTTTAAAACATTTGCCTTTCTAAATTCTGTTTGTTATTTTGCTTTACTTGGTATTAATTACGCTATTTTTAATTTTTTGAAAATTTAATGATATTAGATATTTCATAAACTGTTTACAAACAAAACCAATATCCTTGTCTCCTACGCCTTTCACTTTATATTTTTTACCTTTTAATGTGCTGCGTTAATGGTAGTGATAATATGAAAATTTGTAACATTTTATTATGTTTTGAGTGTATAATAAAATGAAGTAACAGATTGAGTTATTAAAAAGCTGATTAGCAAATGTTGTGGTCACGATTTTTTCATCAGATTTTGGAATAACGGATGTTTGGAGCTTCTTTTCGCGGGTCGGGCGTATCCAGTAAGGTCTCAGTAATATTTTGTATGGCATATAATTTATCTCCATTAGAAGTTTGATTGCCCCTGATAGCATATAATTTAACGCATTAGTAAATTTTTCGATGTGTCCGTGTATGATTAGGACCGATTATCACATTACTCCTCACGGTCACGTCACGTTTTCATCCTAACAATAAATTAAATAAAAGTGAAATGAATTAATGAAGCAACGTACAAGTAACTAAATATAGTATAATAGGTCCGGCGCACTCGGCCGATTATTGAATTAATGCAGTTCGCATTGAAAGCTATCCAATTAAAGGAAGGAAGAGTAAATATCGTGTGTTTCACTAGAATAACTCTATTATTTTCCGTTATCGGAGATCTAAATAACCGTGGAGGACACAGCACTTCGCTAATTGCGCTTTTATTGCGTGTTGGACGGGAAAAAACACACACACACCAACAGATACAAAAGATAGAAACCGATTTTTATTCGCGGAACGATGGCGTGCAGCTGCCGAATTCACCTGGCGTCGTTTCTTGAAAGATTTGCTTGTTAGTTGAAAGAAATAAAACCACTCTGATTAACGTATATTTAGCAGAACAAACTCCAACGGTACATTTCTCTACGTAATATTGTAAATTTCAAACCACTATCAAGAAATTTCAGACTTGTTTTCAAATTAGGCAAAAAGCGGTATTTTTTTATTTGCTTCCTTGTTTATTCCATGGCCTTACAATTGTCGGAAATTGTCTTTAGCTTCTGTAGAAATAATTAGTTCTACTACTAAAACTTAAAGTTCAATATTTTGCATAAACAATTATGCAGGGTGTCCCTAAAAATGTTTAAAAAATTCTAGTTAATCTTGTGTTTTTTCATAATTATTCAGTAAGCCACAAAAAACGTTAAACATATAGTTACAATCGAAAGACCGTTAACTTCAAAAAGATGTGTACAACTAACTGCAATTCCAAAAACTTCCATTACAATTCCAGTAATTTAAAAAAATACAGTAATTCTAAAAGGAATTCTAGCAATTCAAAAAAAAATTCAATAATTCTAAAAAGAATTCTAGCAATTCCAAAAAGAATTCCAGTAATTCCAAAAAGAATTCCAGCAATCCAGAAAAACTCCAGTAATTCACATATAATTCTAGTAATTAAAGTAATATCAAACAATCCAAAGATAATTTCAATAATTCCAAATACTACCAAATAATTCCAAGCAATTTCCATTAAATTCCAAAAATTTTTACAACTAATTCAAGAGTAAACTGAATTTAGAATACAGCTTCTTTTGTTTCCTCTTTGCTTGCAGCAAAAAACATAAAAAATAATTTTTCGAACAGAAGTAAATAAGGTCAAAGTGCAAAATCTAAATCCTCATAATTTCGAAATTTTTAAAGCTTGAATTTTTCTAACATTGATTCCATGCTCCTGGTATCTTATCTTACTTGGCATTTTTTCCTAGTCTGCTAGGAGACAATCCTGTATATTTATTCAATTTTTTAACAAGTCTTACTTTGTAGTTTTTTATTTATTTTATCCAAAATCTCCAAAATACAAATCATCTTTCTACGTGTATAAAAAAGCTGTCCTTTTATACGTTTTTGATAAATTTTCAATTTTTTTAAATGTGCAGTTTGTATTTTTGTTGCATCATTATAAGTTTTAATAAACAATCAAAAATAACAATAAAAAATCAAATATCAATATAAACATTCCTAATTAGTTGTTCAGAAAAAAAATCAACAATATATTTAAAAATTTCTTTCTTTTAATTTATATTATTTAAAACGAGTTAACTATTTAACACTATTTTTAGAAAAAAAATGTGAATACTTTAATTTATAAAATTAACACTTTAGTCAAAGAAATTGTATTAAAAAAACTTTAGAGCTTGAGTTTTTTTAACATTAATTTCATCTTACTTGGCATTTTTTCCTGATCCGCGAGTTTTAAGACATCCTGTATAATTATTCAATTTTTTTAACAAGACACACAGGTTGTCTTTTACTTTGCAATTTTTTGTAAAATTGTTTTTAATTTGTAAATTTTTTGTTGACAAAAAAGCTGTCCTTTTATACATTTTTGATAAATTTTCTAACACCCAGCTTCTCAAATTAATTCTAGCAAGTGGCAAAATGAAATACTTGAAACTTATAAACTATGTTTCTTGAAATAATTTTTTTAGGAATCATTGGTGAAATACACTAATATTCATTCCTGTCAGTAAAATAACTGATACCGTATTAATTAAATTTTGATTTTCACTTTGACATGTGATAAAAACATTTTAATTGAACAAATTTATGGAATAATGGAAGAATAGTTAATGTTGTTTTAAATTGGTAATATATGCAAAAATCTGTCTAATATTTTGGCCCAAAATGAATATTTGATGGCATTAAAATCAAAGTTTAATTATTAACTAAACTTATCAATTTATATATCATTTAATTTAATTTAGAATAATAGAAATATATTCTTGGGTTTTTTGTTTGTGAATTGGGAAAATATTTAGGCGTACTTCCCGGACTTCCCCCTTTTAATTAGTATCAAATTGTGATATAAATTGCCAAGAGACAAGTAAATTTTTATTTTTAACGTAATAACTCCTAATTACATGTAATTTCCTGCGGTCATGCAATGATGCTCATTGGTTCCTTAACGAAGCAAGGTGTCTTTTGAAATTCGGCAAGGTAGCAATTAAGATAACGTAGATTTAAGCAAAGATTAGTGTTTGGTTAATTTTTAAAACCGCCATTTGAATAAAAATTGTAGCTCTAGTCGACATTTTATTTTTGTTGTTTTATGTGGAAAGGCGGTCTAAAGAGTCGCCAATAGTTTGCGGTTTAGCACTCGCATGTAACAAAATTACTCGTCGTTTCGTCACGGAGACGCTCACAAATCCATAAACGCAAATCTTTCGCTAAGGACATTTTAATAATACATTTCTGGTGATAGGGTGAACGATATGCGGAATATAATAATAACTGACTCGTGTCATGCATGACGAGATTTAATCTGCTTTCATCTGCTATGGCACAACCCACACTGCCATCCGCGAATGGACCGCTTAAACTAAGTTTACGGTTTGAAATAACCCTGAAATTTGATAAAGTCTTCGGAGAAAACGAATGACGTTGAAACTAACAAAAATAAGTAACCCACAATTTAAAAACAAATATTTTACGATTTACAAATACTGCTTACAATTTAGATAATTTTGAAGAATATAAGATCAAACACAATGCCATTTAAAAATACCTACACAAGAAAGCACTTATTATTAATTATTACAAATCACTTATTATTAATTATTACAAATCAAATAAAATTATTTATTAAGAGAAATATGTTGGTACATAAAAACATTTAAAACTCAATGTAAGAAAGATGTTAAACAGTGGGTAAATTTATGTTTAATTCTCGATATACTCAAAAAAACCACAAAATGCGAAAACAACAAAATATACTTGCAAAACTTTAATAACTATGACAAAGATCTCGTACACTGGATTTAATAAAAACCGGCCAAGAAAACAGAAAGCAGAAAATCGTATTTTCTAAAAAAAATTGAAAAATTAATTTGTTGGATATAACTTTTGCTTAATAACAAGTATTTATACCAAGTCTTTACAACTTTTTTCACCACTCTCATTTACCTTCTTCCTCTTTATAAAACACAAAATAAAAATTAAAAAAAAAATATTTTATCATTTTTTTTTAATTAAATTATCACTTAAAAGACATCGAGTGTATCATAATTACACGTTTTTGACAAACACGAGAACAAAATTGGCGGATTCAATCAACACATGAGTGGTATTCGGTAAGAAAATTACATGACATCACGAGTTCAATCTTAGTTTTTGATGTTTAAAATCAAGTTTTCTTTAACTTGGGGTTAGTTTCTGTTGTCAAAAAATTTCCACTTATTAATTTTGGCTAATGAGTCAAAAAAATTTCAGAATTTTTTTGTGTTACAATGGTAATCATATGAAATACTAATTTTTTTTGAGTTATGCAATTTTCTTTAGTATTTTACGAGAGGCCGCAACTTGAAATGTGTACAACTAATTCCAATTCCAAAAAATTTCACCAAAATTCTAATAATCTATAGTAATTCCATTGTTTTCAGATTAATTTCTACAATTCCAAATTAATTCCTGCAATTCTAACTTACCTTAACTTTCGTAATTAAAATAATTCCTGTAATTTAAATTAATTCCGATTCCGTTCTAAAAAATACAACGTACCTACCTAATTATTAAAAAAATTGTTTCCAATAATGGCAAAAAGTATTTCAGTAATTCACAAATAATTACGGTAATTCCAAACAGTCCATAGACAATTTTAATAATTCCAAGCAATTTTAATTTTTTTTTCAAAATTTGTACAACTAATTCCAGAACTAAGGGCCCTTCAGAATTTAACAAAAAATACAAAAATTAATTATAAATAAGAATAAAGACTCCATCAGTAATTTTTAAAGATTAAATATTTTTGTGCAGTCATGTTTTTTAACTTCTCATTTACAATTACCTACTACTTTAAAACAAAAAAAAGCAATTTGTATGTTATTACAGAAATTATTTGTTTTTAAGTAAATGATGATGATAACTGTAATTGAAAAATAAAAACGTAATTGAGTACTAGGATAGGTACCAATTTATTTTTAGATGTTGTTTAACTTTTTCTTATAAACATCAATCTAAAAAATATGTTTAATTAATAATTTATGTATTTTGCAAAACTGTTTAATTAGTTTGTTTTATTTTCTGTATATTTTTTTGTAAATGTAACAACAATCTTGATATCGAGGTGAAATAGCTTAATTGGTAAGATAAAATCCTGCTATAGGAGTAGAAGGTGTGAAATTTTTTCTACATAATTCTAATTACAGTGTCAATGTAACTATCACGGCCAACACTGTATTATCATTAATCTGTTCTCTATAAATTATAATTTTTTCTTAATAATAATAATTAAGCAAAATAATACGTGAATCCGGTTTGTGGTATCTGTCCATCTAAGTCTGAATTGACTTTCTTCATCAATTCCGCTATAATCATCGATTGGTCACCAAAACCAATAATTAAGAAGTATTACCACTAATTGGCTACTTGCATAAAAAAGGCTATCAAAAAAAATCGCGAGCGAAACCACCTTGAAACCTCCATAATTATTTTTAATAATAATTAAATAATTATCCTTGAAAGATAACGTTTTAATAAGATACCACAAAGTTATTGTTAGAGAAATGCTTTACGGCTTCGTAATTCCCATTCGAGCTGGAATAAAACAACGAAATAATGATGGCTGTCCCCTCGATGGCAGCACACAGAAGCAAACAATCACGTAACACGAAAATAATTTCACGAGCAAACAAACAATGCCATTCGAGTTCGACGCGGGGGGGGTCGGGGCGCACGCCACTGCATTGTTGTGTGGGCGGACCTTTACGCCGCTCCCGGCGACTCTTCGTGCAACCAACTGGGATTACGTTGTTCGGAATCTGGAAATCTTGCTCATTAGTTCTGCACCTATGACTCGGCCGACACATTCGAGATCATCCACCGGAACAAGTCCGGGATTCGGCAGCGGCGCCGGAGTCGCGCTTCCGGGCGGGGAACTGCCGGAAGAGACGGAGTTTCGCAGGTGGACAGGAAGTGATGAACGCGTTCCGGGCGGCGCTGACGATTAGATGCCTCTTTGATACTTCAATAGCATATTAATACACATTAAGCATTGTAGTTGTAATTTATTTTATGTATTAAAACTTATGTTAACATACGAGTACACTACTCCAAAAAAGTTTCTAAATTCTTTGGTGATTTTATAAAGGCTGTTGTTCATCTAAAAATTGTCGTATCTAAATTTGTAAAAACAATTTAGAAGCTTTAAGTTTCAAGTTTTGAGATCTTTTGTCAAAATTTTTTTCTGTGCTACAGTTATCACGCAAAAAATTCTATTTTTTTTTTGTTTTTGGTCTACAGACGTCGGATTTTTTTTTAGTTAAGTCAATGCATAGGCCGGATAGTATGTTTGCTTACTTTTAAAACGCTTTTGTTATATTCTCTTTATGTCAATTTGTCGCTGAGATATCTGACTTTAATTGAAAAAAAATCCTTTTGTCTTTGATCATAAATATCTCAGCAACCAATGGCCCCACAGAAAATTTAAAAGTAGTGTCAAAAACTGGAATAAATGTCTTATAAAATCCTTCTACAGTTTAAAAAAATATTTTTTTACCCTCGACATTGATTTAAAGAAAAAAGAAAAAAGCAACTTTTTGAGGTGTTTTAGTAAATCTACCACGTATTCGCTAATATTGATGGGAAGATTAAACTTATGTTAACATAGGAGTACACTACTCCAAAAAAATTTTGAAATTTTTTGGTGATTTTATAATGGTGATAAATAATCTAAAAATTGTCGTGTTTAAATTTGAAGAAAACCATGGAAGCTTTAAGTTTCTAGTTATGAGAACTTTTGTCAAAATTTTTTCTGTGCTACAGTTATCATGCAATCCTAAGAAATAGCGCGAGAAAAAAAATCTAAATTTTTTTGTTTTTGGTCTTCAGACGTCGGATTTTTTTTTTAGTTAAGTCAATGCATAGACCGGATAGTATGTTTGCTTACCTTTAAAATGCTTTTTTTTATATTCTTTTTATGTCAATTTGTCGCTGAGATATCTGACTTTAATTGAAAAAGAATCCTTTTGTCTTTGATCATAGATATCTCAGCAACCAATGGCCACACACACAATTTAAGGGTAGTGTCAAAAACTGGAATAAATGTCTCATAAGATCCTTCTATAATTAAAAAAAATATATTTATTTTGTACTCAATGTTAAAGAGTGCTTTTATCAACTAATTTCAGTAGATAAAATAGTCTTTTATCGTTTAGTGAAACAAAAAAAAATTATCTACTGTTTATATTTTATCAACTAATTTCAGTAGATAAAGTAGTCTTTTATCGTCTAGTGAAATAAAGGTATTTTTATCTACTGTTTATATTCCAAGAAATTCTGTTAGGTGAGTACAAAATAAAACGAAATATACACGACGATAAAGATTGTTTATCTACTCGTGAAAAAAGTCCACTCGTGACTTCGTCACTCGTAAACTTAAGCTTTTCACTCGTAGATAAACAATTTCTTTATGCCCTTGTATAATAAATACCTATTTTTTTCACCCTCGATATTGATTTAAAGAAAAGAGAAAAATGTAGCTTTTTGCGGTGTTTTAGTAAATCTACCGCGTATTCACTAATATTGATGGAGACTAATGATTTTAGGTGTTTTTACAGCTCAATGTTTCCCCCGTATCCCTGCTAATTTTTAAATCGATCCATTAAACCGTTTTCTCGTACCAATTGATCAAAAGAATTAAAGGAACAATTGTTTCGTTATATTGAAAAAAACATTTTTTTGGCTTTTTTTTACAATTTTGCATTAGTTATTTGCTAAAAATAAAAAAAATTAAACAAAAATTTTTTTGAATTTTTTT
>NW_025401068.1:13916495-13918475 GCF_015345945.1 Tribolium madens
AGTTATTAAGAAAAGTTGTTTAGAATCAACATCTAGGCTCCTACACCACATTTAAAAATCATCGGGCAACTATGATTTTTATTTATTTTTTTTTAATTTAAATAATGCATAATTGTAATAAAAGCTGAAAAAAATGTTTTTTCTCATTTTGAAGAAGAGTAGACGATGTTCAGAAACAATAAGTATGTATTAAACAATAAGTATGCATGTAAGTATGTAGAAACAATAAGTATGCATGTTCCTTTAAATCATTTGTAAAACTTTGATTAATAATTAGTCCGAGAAAACGGTTTGATGGATCGATTTAAAAATTGACAGGGAATGGGTAGAACATTAAGCTGTAAAAACACCTAAAAATATTAGTCTCCCCATCAATATTTCTAGATTTACTAAAACAAAAAGTTACTTTTTTCTTTTTTCTTTAAATTAATGTGAAAATCATGAAAGTATCTTTTATTCTGTATTGATGATCAAAGACAAAAGGATCCTTTTTCATTTAAATACAGATATCTCACCGACAAATTGACGTAAAGAGAATATGAGAAAAGCATATTAAAGGTAAACGAACATGCTATCCGGTTTATGCATTGACTTAACTAGAAAAAAAAAAATCCCGACGTCCATGGACCAAAAAAAGAAACAAGATTTAGAATTTTTTTCCTCACGATATTACTTAGGATTGCGTGGAAACCGTAGTACAGAAAATTTTTTTCCTAAAGCATCTCAAAACTAGAAACTTAAATCTTTAAAACAAATACGACCATTTTTAGAAAAATCACCAAAACATTTTGTGACTTTTTTTTGTAGTAGTGTATTATTTGATTCCACGATCCACGGTACCACATATTTTGGGCTAAATTTGGTAGCCAGCCGGCCGCTTGGGCCTTTATTCTGGGAAGGTTGTGAGTGCGGCCCTGTGTGGTGTTCCTGGAAGGTGCACCTCTTCGTCGAACCTTGTGAATGAACTCCGCCGTAATTAAGTAATTGTGCGGAGAAAACATCGTCGCATGCAAAAATGGCACATTGTCGATAATTTATCGCCTTGTATCGCATTGTCAAAAGACCACAACATATTTTTTGCATCGTCTGGCACATCAGCATCCATTAATCTCGCGTCGAGACAATCCAGCACTCGAAAAGCTGTTTTTCCTGTGCAAGGTGAGTCGCTAATTCCATTCTGATTAGTCGTTATCACGAACTTATGCAACAGTTAAATCACAAGAGTGGGAATGATGAGTGGAAAGAATTGAATAGGAATGGCCGCAGAACTGGAAGATCGCTAAATAAATAACAATAATCCGGACGATTTAGATGTAAATAAGGATAAATGGGCTTCTTTGATGAAGAAATCAAATTAATAATTTTAGCATTCTAATCAGATAAAAAGCGATTAGATGCGGAGAAAACTATGATAATAAAATGTTATGTTTATATTTAAAGACACAAGAAGGTTGATTTAATCCGGAAAATGGTGACATTTTTTTTACGAAGTGATAATCACCACTTACCACGCATACTTCTTACTGTAACCTTACCAGATGTTGGCTTTAATTGCATAGGTAGTAATAAATGTAGCTGCTTTGCATAAATTTGCAATTATAAATATTTAAGGAACAAATAGTTGGGACTTGTAATTATTTTCTATAAATAATTTTTATCGATATTTGTGACACTTCACGTTCCCTTATCGACATGTAACTAGTTGCCGTTTTGGCCTTGTCTTGCTTCTCTATTTTGAAAAGTGTTTTCAGTGTAAAAATTAGCCAAAATTTACACGCTAAACCCTTATTCGTGTTGCTCAACTTTTTTTAAAAAAATTTATTAACTTGGATTAGTATTTTTGTTCTAGACATTAAAAAAATTATTATAACTTCAACCAAAAGACCCTATCATTAGATAGATTAAGAGGTATAATGCTAGAAAACCATCAAACAATTTTATATTACTTTTTGACTATTTAATTCAACATTCAAATTGAAT
>NW_025401068.1:13918780-13921543 GCF_015345945.1 Tribolium madens
AAAATGTACTTATACAAAGTTACCTTTGTTTATTAAACCTAGTAAAGTCCACTTTCATAATCAAATTTAAATTAAATGTTGTTTAGAATGTGCTGCTTACTACAGTTTTCTTGACAAAAATTTCGTATTCTAAAGCAACATTAGTTTAAAAGTTTTTTAATTTAATTATGAAACTGGCTCTAAGTAATTTACCAGTATAACAAAAAAATTGTAATTATAACCACAAAAAAAGATATATTTTTAAAATTATTAATTTCTTAAATGATTGCACACACAACTTTTTGGGGCTAAAAGTAAAACCTGTGTCAAAACTTTTACTTTTTTTATATTTTCTATAAAAGTCTATTCTACATTTGTTACAAATTGCCCTGAAGCGATTTACAATGTACAACAGATGTTTTTAGCTTATTCTTATCTCTGAATCTGATGAAAAACAAATTTTGCCTACTAGAAAAAATCAAACTCAACAGTGAATTAATTAATCTTAGTTTCCTTTCATTTTTATTTAAATATGGATCAGTCGATCGATCAGTTGTTTAATTAGAAACATTGAGAAAAAAGTGTTTGACATAGGCGCGACTTTTCTTTTCTCTAATATAGGCACCTGTGAATAAAATAAAATAAAGTGAGAATAATAAAACAGTCTGGAATTTTTTGATTTCTATAAGTCGAACTCCTAAAGTGGATCTGTCAATTTATCAATGGACCCATCAAACTCGCTAAGTACTTTCCATTTGTCTGTTAACCGGTGTCCATCACCTGACCATCAATAACCATCCTCGAGCCTACTTTAATTACGCATTCGATTGTTTGTTACAAATGACTGTGCAGCTATCGAGATGACCCTGCTGATAACGCCAACCACCGTCCCAGTGATGGTATACAGCGTGTACCATGGAAAAGTCCACTACCAACTGATGGATGTGGATAATTACTTGGGGACGTAAGCATTTCATTAGCCACCATACGCTGACTACTGAACTAGGCCCAATACAATGGCCGATTATTCATCACCGGAGGCCAAGAAGTCCATCATGGGAGCGTCTCTCATGGTGTAGGTACCATGGAGGAGATAAGAGACGTGCCGGGCCAAGTAGCTCATAACTCAGGATAATACCATTACATTGTTGGCGAGCCATTCAATGGGACTACATAGGCCGGTAGCTGATCCACCGACCGATAAACGCCACCATCGCTGGGCTGCTACTGCATTCTGGTACTTACTACCATCGCTGGGCAAAATTTGTCACCCACTGTCTTCGCCCAAGCAAAATCAAAAAATTAAAGGAAAAAGTGTCCAAGTAGCGGTAGTCAGTACCATGATCGTTAGCGGCAGGATCTGGATCTAAAAACTGCGTTTTTGCCGAGTTTGACTTCCTCGCATCGAAATAAATAACTAATTACCGTGGACGGAAAGTAATTAGTCCGAGGATATACCCAAGAGCGCGCTGTGTAATTGTTAAACCGAATTACCACACAGTGGCTCTGCGTGTCTCGAACAATTCAAAAAAGATGAAACGTGTGTGATTTGGGCGGGCGATGATATTGTTTTCGTATCCGTCTTTATCGTTTTCGAATCGTAAGATTCCATTTCTCACAGGAACTATTCAAACTAGGACATTAAGAAATTGCCAATAAGGCGAAAAATGTCGAGTAGCAGCGCAGCACCGTTCCCATCATTCACAACTCGGAATGAATATGGACGAGATGAGATCAATTGGAACTAAATTACTGATTCTGTTTAGCATTTCACGCGCCTAAAATAAGCACAGGAAAGCTGTTTTTGCGAAAAATAAACTGGATTGTTTCCGGCAAAGTGTGTGAGTCTGTGCGATTTTCGAAAAATTTTCACAAACTGGAACGGATGCTCGATTTGAATAATTAGAAATTTATGAAGTATGGACGGACTGGTTTAATAAATTATATGGATTTTTAGGCTATCGCAGGTTTGTGCGAAGGAGTGGTTGCTTTGATTAGATAAGCTGGAAGTACCGTTAGTGCAAAAAGCTGTCCAAGGCATTAAAAAATACTAGGCATAAAGTAGCATATTTATACCACGACTCACAACGTTTTCACAGAAATAACACACTGAGAAAAGTGCAGAAAAGAATTTATTTACATATTTTCTTAACAAATTTATAAATTAATTTTGTCAAATTTTAATATAGAGTGCGCCAGAACTTGAGGCTCAGAAAAAAATGCTAAGCTCAGTTACCGATTTTACTTTCAATTGAGTAAATAACAAATTATTTTAAAAGATTCACAACTTTATATTGTTAAAAATTAAATTAAAAAAATATTTTAATTAACCTTTAATTAGTTATTTATTTACTAAAACAACAAGTAAATGCCATTTTAAATGGCAAAATTAAATAAACAATATTATTATTAGAAATACCTAATAAAAACTATCTATTACTATGAAATAAAATGACCAAATCTAGCCATTATTAATTTTTATTCAATTCAAACAGGTAGACGTGCTAACTCTTTTGAACTCGTAGCAACCTTTACAAAAAAGGAATATTTAAATTGTACTATTGAGATTTTTGCAACCAAGATATTGCAATCGCAAAGCAATTGTAACAAATTTACGAATTTAAAAAAAAAAATTCATAGCCATTGGAAAATTGTTTACCTTCTTAATAAACAAATTATTACCAAAAAATTACTTCTAACTTTAATACATTAATTTTGAATACGAATAAAACAAACACTGTTGTAGTAAGAAAAAAATACCTTACTACATAATAAATTACTTGC
>NW_025401068.1:13921618-13931735 GCF_015345945.1 Tribolium madens
CTATAGTAAAATTAAATTATCAAATATTTATAAAATCGATGTGTTTGTTATTAAAGTTTGTTTGGATTGAATAAAAATAATATAAAATTATTTAATTTGTCAATTGCAATACTTGTTTTTATATAAAAAGAATTAAGCTATCAATAATTTTTTTTAAATAATTTGTTATTTACTCAATTGGAAGTAAAATCGGTTACTGAGTTTCACTTCAAACTAAATACAGGGTGCGCCAGAACTCGCGCCCCAGAGAAAAATGCCATATAAGGTAAGATACCAGGAACACGAAAAAAATGTTAAAAAAATTTTATCTATAAAAATTTCGAGGTTATGAGGGTTTAAAATTTGCACTTGGACTCTATTTATTTCTGTTAAAAAAATAATTTTCAAAGTTTTTTTTGCTATGGGCTATTAAAAGAGGAAACAAAGAAGCTGTATCCTAAATTGTAACTCTGTTCAATATTATTTGTGGCTTTTATTGGCAAAATTTTTGTGCTTTTACGAAATAATTGTAAAAAAAAACATATACAAGATTATCAGAATCATTAAATAGATATAAAAAAATGTCAAATGTAAAAAATAAATGTCAAAATTTTTTGACAGATAGAATTTTTTAAACATTTTTTTCATGCTCCTGGTATCATACCTTACTTGAAATTTTTTTCTGGGGCGCGAGTTCTGGCGCACCCTGTATACTTTTAAATAAGAAATGACGTTTACAATGAAAAAGATTTATTGTTGTGGTTTATGAGTTCAGTCTCTAAGGGTCCGGGCGGTTTATTAGGAGGCCAATCTTTTTTACGATGATTGTACGATACCGGAAACAGAAAAAATGTTAAAAAAATTATATCTATAAAAATTTTGTAGTTATACGAGTTTAAATTTTGCACTTTGACTTTATTTATTTCTGTTGGAAAAATAATTTTCCAAGTTTTTTGCTACAGGCTATTAGAAGAGGACACAAGGAAGCTACATCCTAAATTGTAATTCTGTTTAATGTTATTTGTGGCTTTTATTGGCACAATTTTTTTACCTTCAGTATCATTAAATGGACATAAAAAATGTCAAATGTCAAGAAATAAATGTCAAAGTTTTGTATATGTTTCGGGTATCTTTTTCTTTGGGTATACTAACTAAAATATGCTAAAACATAAAAATAATAATTAAACCTAAAAATTAAAAATAAAAACTAAAATTTTTATCTAACAAATTAAGAAAATATAAACAAAAACAATAAAACTAAGATGAATTAGCAATAATTACAATTATTCATTTACAAGAAGTTGTTTAAAAACTTAATAACAATTTGATAAATTTGACTAAATTCTTAAATATCTACTTATGCCTGCCCTGTTGCAATAATTTTTTTGTAGTAATATTTTTGCATTTTTTATAGATAACAAGTTTCCAAACAGCTAAAATGGATCAATTTTTCCTCCATAATCTGTGTCCGGTTTCCTACCAGCAAATTTCCCTTGTTTGTTTCCGTTTATCTATGACAAATTAGCCAAACCAGTAGCTCACCATTGTCTGACAAAGAGCTCGGTATTAAGGCCAGTGGAGCCCGTGTGTGTGCTCCCTTATCAGTGCGACCGTTGATAAGACGCTGCTATACGGCGAAATTTCTAATGGTGGATGACGATAAGTCGAAAAGCGGGCCACCAGGTGATAATAGCCGCACACCCAATGGGTGGTTTCACGTGATAAGGAATATGGCCGCCTCCGAGTGCAGTGTCACCAAGCGTGAAATGTTACGCTCGCCTTTGAATAACAATGGCCGGGCGAAATAAGAGTGTGAAGTGTATTGTGTTGGTGCGATGTTAAAGACCATTAGCGGACATGATCGTTTGGTTTTTGTTTTGCGACACCTTCAGGACGCCTCGATTGCACTTTCCCACACATTGTTCAACGCCAAGACGAAAGCGTGTCTAGGTCGAAACAAAAGTGTTTCCAAATCACATTCTTGGTCACAGAGTTTCTAAGTTTTGCGAAAAAATACAAGGGGTGCAATATAGAACGAGGTTTCAAAACATCAGCGAGGAAGGAAAATTTTGACGCAGTCTTGCAGAAGCTAACGATTTCAAAACAAATACACACTGTTATGCATTTTTTAACAAATATTTTAATAACATTAAAAAAAATAGAACCAGTCTACTTATAGTTACTATTACCAGTGGTACTTATTTCTGTAACATTTGGTATAGTATAAAAAACAAGTTTTTTAAATTTGTTGCAATGACAAGGTTTTTTTTTCTTTTTTCTTTTGTTTTTCTTTGAGAAATTGGTAACCTCAAAATCGAACGAAAGTTGTTTAAGTGTCAAGTATCAGTGTCAACAGTACTTGTCCGTTAGAGTAAAGAGTGGTCAATAAAGTACTGAATTACGCAGCTACTTACACTGTTCTGTAATCATTTACGTATGTTGTTTCCTCGATTGTTTGACTTTGAAGGTGATTTAGACTAAATTTTAAACAAAGAAACTTTTCGTGCTTGTTATTCTTGTTAGAAAATAAAAATTTGAGCACTTACTTTGAGTTTTTTTTGTACGGACTTATCTGGGTTTCTTTAAAAATAATCTCTTGTTGGTAGATATGTGGGCAGTGTCATTTGTAGAATTCTTTAGAAAATACCAACAAACTTACAAATAGAAAAAGTAACAAAATGACACATAAATCATTTAAAAAATTTAAACAAAAATGCCTGTGAAGATTTAGATAACTTAGTTGAAATAATTCATGTATGAAACAACGGTGAAAATATTACAACTACCTACCATCACAAATCTCAAAGATTAATAATTTTCAATTTAGTGAAAAAAAAAGAAACAATTAGAAATATCTTTATTCAATGATTGAATTGAAAATTAAAATTTTTAAATATGGTAAATTAGCACGACGAAAAACGATGTACTCACTACGTGCTGTTAATTAAGGTTCTCCCTCGTTTGTTATAGCTCTCTTAACAGCATGTGCTACATACAACTTTTTCCGTCATATTAAAATACCTACGAGATTAATTTTTTTTAAGTTATGAAAATGTCAATATTTAAAAGTTTAAATTGTCAAAAAACCGAGCTATTAAAAAATACGAAAAATAGGTATAAATCGTTTAGATTTCTAAATTAACCATTTTTTATATTATGATAGTTTTTGCTTTATCAATATTTTGTTGTATTTATTGTTAACTACCTACAATCAACAAAATTTTTAAATATTTAGCTATGTACAGGGTGTTGCCCCTAATGTACGCACCCAAATATACAAAAGTCACAAAACACTAGATACAAAAAATACACATTAAATTATTTAATTTTTGGAAACCCATGACAGTAGTTGTCAAACTAATCACTGTTTCATTAATAGTCATAAACTGCAGTTTTTCAGAAACAATTATCATTTGTTTTATCACGAGATGGCATAAATATGATTCTAGTTTATCTATCTTAATAACTAACTAACAAAAAACATTGTAATTTTTTAAAGGGTGAACAAAGTAGAGAAGATTAGGCCTCGTAAAATTACGTGAAACACCCTGTAGTAAATACTCCTAAATAATTTCTTAATTTATTAGAAACAACTGTGACATTCTTACCTACTCACATTATCAAAATTGTTAATTAAAATCCAGTTAAACAATAACAATAAAAATATAAACCCTTTTACTTGGCTTTTTTTGTCTTATTCAATTCATTTAACAGCAGAAGATATTTTTGTATTTAGTTTTTAAGAATTTCGCTCTTTTCTATTTTTCTAGATACCTACCCTTAATCAAATATTTTTTTTAATTAGTTTTTCTGAATTTCTTGCCTTTGAACAGCACATGCTAAACAATTATTTGTAAACTTAATTACTATAATACAGATTTCTGGCAATAGAAATAAGTTTATGTTTTTTTTAGTTTTTTAAAACACGTTTTCAGAGAAATATTTTATAATTATTGAAAAAAATATTCCAGACATTTTATAACTTTGTTGTTCCACTCTGCTAATTATATTTCAATGTGTATCCAAACTAATATAATAATTATTATTTCTAAATATGTTGTATATTACATAATTTTTTATATAAATTATTATGTAAAAACAAAAGCAACCAATGATAAAAAAATATTTTTAATACTTTTACCTATTCAAAAGTAGGTAGACTAATTTCCTATTATTATTATTTATGTCATTTGTTAATAAATAGGTAATTATCAATCAACAAACTGGAACTAATCTCAAAAAGTTTAGTATTTTTTTTATTTCATTTTAAATCCTTTGAAGAATTTTAATTACATTAATGTGTAACAATGTGTAACTTTTTTGACAATTGCTTAATATCATTTTAAACTGTAAATTATAGTGGTCTGCCACGCTCCGGGCCCTCGAAAACCCCAATACTCGAAATCAAACAAATCGACTTTTAACTGAACGAAATCAAAAGCTCGATCTGACAAAATCAAATCCATCTAATACCATCAGGGTCTTTCAGTCTTCATTTAGTCATTTAATAAACATCTAATGGCCTATTACTGTTACACGCATGAAAGAATCCGAGTGTGACTCGCCCTCCACTACCACACTCAGTTTCCAGCACTCACCAAGCTGAAGAACCGGAGTCAAACGTCCGAATTCGCTGCAACCTCTTCGTGGTACGCTGCGGTATGTTGCAGCTATTATAACGTCGAGTCAAGGGTGCCTAATTTAATTTTATAATTTCCCATTATTGTCGAATGGGGCAACCATAATCAAAATATTTGTGTAATGCAATGCACAGACGGCGAAATTGCGTCAAAAAAAAGAATCAACTCCCGTCTGGAATTCTTCAAATATAATTGATATAGCCTAAAGACTGGAATAATTGTCTAATGCCTGTCGGTACGAGCGCATTGTTCGATCATTCCCAGACAATTGATGCAAATTTCTCGATTGGCCATTTTCATGATGATCCGAATCGTGGGCCTTAGAAGTTTCATAAACGAATTATGCAGCCATTATCTCGTCAAGAACCGCCAATTACCGCCGGTGATCGGGACGAAAATTACGCAAACTAATAAATTAACAACGGAATCTTTCGACATGAAACACATGTCTGCACGAGTGAAGAAACATCAAAGATATCATTGAACATTTCGCGACCTTCTTACGTGATTTATCGATTTTTAAAGAGAATTTTATTCAAATGGCGGCCGTTAAATCGCGGTGAGCTACTTCGACATTTGTCCCATCAAAGCAATAATTATTCATTTTACGGCTTTTTCACTCAACCCATAAATTAAAAGAATATTTTAGAAAAACGCACATTATATCACGTTTGACACGTGTGCACAGATGTTCCGTTAAAATTTTACAAAAAAACGTTTTTGCAATTGCAAAGTTTTAAAGTGTATTTATGATGAGCTTCTGTCATTTTATTGGATTCTCAGGCATAAATTTTATTTACCAACATCTGCCAATGATATACTATTATTAGCTAGAGTTTTTGCCGTTAAAACATAAATGTCTTTTGTGTTTTTAATGGTTAATAAAAATTTTCTGATTGCATCAAATGGAAAGCTAAAGTGGCTATACTATCTAAAATTTTCTCCTATTACAATAGCTAAATCGTAACTGATTCAATTTGGAATATAAATATTTAGTTTCACTGTTTTAATTTGTTTCAATTAGTGTTGAATAATGAAAATAAATTAAATCCATCTAGAATTAAAGTTCAATTTCTTCAACTTACGTTTGGACAAAAAAATATGAATAATATTATAGGTATTAAACTTCAATTTAAACATTTTGTTCAAGCATAGCAATCAATATCTCCGTTTTAATGTTATAATTCTGAAAATAAATAAAAACAATTAAAAATACATAATAATTTTTACAAAAAAACTTTTAATACTATAAGGAATCGGTAAACTTTTNGTAAACTTTTAATTTTTATTTTTAAAATATAGCCAGAACTTGCATTTTTCGTAGAAGTAAAAACAGCTTGTTCTACAACTTTTTGTAAAAAAATTCAATAAATTAACGCTTTTAAGCGATACTTATACTTTGCTTAAGCAATTTACGATTTTGTGATTTATGACAAGTAGGTAATTGTCAAAGATTTAATTATACATTCATAGTTTAAAAATCAATTAAATTAAATGTACAAAAATAAAGTGCCGTCAAGAAAAATTCACTCGATTGATTTAAATCATTTTACAAATAATACATATTGTAGGTACATAATTCCATTTTTTATTTCTTTAAAACTCAGAGTATATTATCGAACCATGTAGGTACAATTTACATCTGTTAAACAAATTAAAGCAAATTTTATTTAATTGAATCAAATTCATTTTCATTTTACGATCAGATTAAAGTCATTTATTTACAGTGTTCACAATTCAATTAATTTAAATTTTATAGTAGCTGATTTTTTCAAATTAAGAAAAATACCATTGAGAAATATTATGTATTTCAAGTACATAAATTCAGTAGTAAATTTCAAATAATGTAAGACATTAAATTACAAAATAATATACGAGCAATCTTAGTTTAAATTTTTTCAATTTTTAAACTAACTTATAGTTTGTTTTTTTGTCTTACTAAAAATTATTTGGACCATTTAATAGCAAGCTTCTCTTGATAAATTGTAATTTTTTCCTCGCCAAATGCGTACAAATTGTCGTAATTGAAATTTCGTTAATTAAATATTATTTTATAATTAATTGCAGCTACAAGTGTCCATGCGAGTGGAGTTTATATGGCAAACAGCTCAAAAAAAGTGCAAATATTTATCTAAGGAATTACCAAAAACGACATTTATACTTTCTTTGATTTTTATACTTGACAACAAATTACACAAACTGTAGTATTTCATTGTTTCAAGAAAATATACAGTGTTTCTTATAGCATACAGTGTGCAATTTACACTCACGCCCACTCCAAGACCTGACAATAAACAAAATACATCCAAACCGGCGACTTTAAATTCCCACAAGAGTCGTAAAATTGGCAAAAATGTATTAAACGCAGTCGTAAAATCAAAGATCTAAGTTCTGCATTCAGATTATTTGATTTTGCTTATTAAAAACAATGACAACATCCAAACAATTTACTAATTCGTCGAGCAAACATCGATACAAAGATCCAGAAAACATTCCAACAACACTCGCAATTATGCAAATGCGTTCGATTTTTCCCTCGCCCTTGCTGTTACAATAAAAAGCCGCAATTTGGTTGCACCTTTGTAGGGCCGAGTGGCCGCCGGCGTCCGATTTTTGATTGACGCTAAATTATTTAAATGAGATTATAATGAATTCAGAAGTGAATTTTAAACACAATGCCATCGATATTTGCGTAAATATTTGTTTGATTTACTTACCTTCAAAGGGCGTGCTATTTGGTATGAGGGCGCCATCTGATATCGCCGCTCGAACTAACAGCCAAGTGTGAAAAGTTTTTTCAGCGACATGTGGGTCGGATTGATTGAAATCTCGACGGGCATAAGGGCGCCGTGATTAATAATGAGCCAATTACAAGGTTGTTGAAGAAAAATAAAAGAAGCAACTTATAAACAGTGTCTAATTTTATTGATTTTTATTTTTGGACATTGATAAAAATACAATATACACAAATATCCTCTCTCTCTATAGTACAGTAAACATTGTTTTTTACAAAAACAGTTTTTATACATAGTTGTTTTTCGAAACGAAAATTTCTGGAGGAACTATCGAGACGTACGGAATATCAATTTGGAAACGAATCTCTACGGGGATTGCGTTATTCTATGGTTTTTTGATGAAATTTATGTCCATTAGCTATCAACTCAACTAATAATGGTCGTTTTAAATGGTTATTTTTTCCCAAATAACTGCTTAAACTGGTTTCGAGACCGTATAACTGAACGTGTTTCTACATAGCAGAAATTTCGTTGATTAACACACACCACTGTCATATAATTTAGCATATTTATGGGTCGTGTTTGTCACATGTGTCTGAGAAATATTTGATAAAGTGCTCAACATGGGATTCAAAGATAATCGCCGTACCTCCGGTCAAATGTCAATTCATACTTCTTGCGAGGGTTAAAATGAACTTTTCGAAAACAAAACTCACCCCGAGAGGTATGAAACGATCCGTCGCACCACAACACAATGTACTTTTAATTTTCTTTTTTTTCTTGAATTTAACACTGACTAGAAATGAATGATGAAGCGAAAAAACGAGGGTACGATTGAAATAATACAGCAGAGAGGGCTATTTTAAAAACATTTTTCGTTTTAATTTAGTCACACCGTACAACGATATATAATTAATTATAATTATAATAATAAATATGTACACATGAATCTATGACCAAAGAGACAAGAGTACGGTTCCGATTCGTTTGAATGAATTTCTCATTTCGTTATTATCCAAAAATAAAAGTCAAAGAGAGTTCAACTGGATCGCACGACACTAACCAAAAAACTTTAATAAACAACATAAGAACAACTTTATATTTTTTAAATATATACGACATTCTATACATTATAAACTTACATTGTAAATTGTTTTATTCGTCAACCGTCCCGGTGTATATTTTTTTAAGTATAAATCACGACTTGCTACTGCTCCCAACAGTAGTCGATTCTTCTTATTTACAAAAACGTAAAATTAGCAGCATTCGCCTATTATTATATTACACTCACGTCTTGAGACGCGTATCACTCTCTTATTTACAGGTAATATACAAACAAGTCCAGTTTATGACGATGACAAGGTACTCACTCGCACTGCACGGCGTATTAACAACAGAAAAATTAATAATAAGACAGTAGAAACTAGTTTTTGAGACAGTCCACTAGGACCTCCGCGACGGCAGGAGTTTAACACGAATCCTTTGAGGTAGCGTTGATAACAAACGGAACAGTCAGTCACGCGCCGTCGGCAATTTCATCATTTCTTTCAGCAATTTGTATTCTTATTTTCACACTGTATTTTGGGGGCGGCGTTCTATTAATAAAATACAATCACTAGCCGTTATCGCTGTGGTGCAATAGGGAGGCCCAGTGGGCTGGATGCTAGTGCGCCGTGAGTTGATGGCCCATGCCTTGGGGAGATAACATGGGAGGACTGTGGGAATGCGAGTGCTGGCCCATGGGCGACCCATGCATGTCCGGGTGGTGGCCGTAACCGGGGTGCATGTGACTTCCCGGCGGCATTCCCTCCATCATCTCGTTTCCGAGGGTGTTTGGAGGCGTCATCCTTTTTTCCTTCTGCCGCCGATTGCAAAACCACACTCTCACTACTTCCTTTTCCAATTGGAGACTATCGGCCAAACTCGATATTTCTTGAGCTGACGGTTTTGGCTGTTTGTGGAAGTGCTGCTCGAGGGCGCCTTTCACAGAGACTTCGATGCTAGTTCGCTTTTTCCGTTTGCGGCCCTGTGCAGCGATTTTATCAATGGACGTCGGAGAGCCGGTCGTCGAATCGGCCTCCTCGAGCCACTTTTGTAACAGCGGTTTCAATTTACACATATTTTTAAAACTTAATTGTAACGCTTCGAATCGGCATATCGTGGTTTGGGAGAAAACGTTGCCGTAGAGGGTGCCGAGGGCTAGTCCGACATCTGCTTGCGTAAATCCGAGTTTGATGCGACGTTGTTTGAACTGCTTGGCGAAGGCCTCCAGGTCGTCGCTCGTGGGGGTTTCGTCCTCGCCGCCGCTCACATCGCGATCCGAGTGTTGGGGATGATGCGGGCTTTGCATGTCCCGATGAAGAGGGTGGTGAAGCTGGGGGGCGCCTTGGTGGTGCGCCAGCATGCCGTTCATGGCGGCATGGTATTGTTGAAGGGGTGAACCGGCGCCTGCCGGATTGTAATGGGCCGAAGAGACAGGGGCATGCCAGTGCGGGGAGCCCATGCTCTGCTGCTGCTGCTGGCGGTGGTGCATCATGTCTTGCTGCAGCGGCTTGACGTCCTGGTGCGGGTGGTGATGGTGGTGGTGCATGCCGGCCATGGAGGCGGCCCAAGGGTCGGCGCCCGGCTGCAGGCTCACCCAAGGATTGGCGGCGGAAAGCGAGACGGCCGCGTGTCCGCCAGGCGACGGCGAGCTCGCCATGTGGTGGTTGTGATGGTGGTGGTGCTGCGGCAGGTACTTCATCTCGTTGGCGTCCGCCGCCG
>NW_025401068.1:13931863-13954144 GCF_015345945.1 Tribolium madens
CGTCGTGGCCGCCATGCCCTGCAAGGGCCGCCCAACCGCCGAGTCCACACTGTCTTCGTGTTCGTACACTTTGCCACCGTTTGCGACACTCACTAGATCACGGCCGTTATCGCCGCCACCAACCACGGACTGTCATTTATGCTATCAAACCAAAAAACTCTAATGGTCAGCTCTCATGCGTTATGCATACCGCACGGCGACTCTGCTTCTACTACTGACAGAGGACAGACTCTGTAGTCGTCGCTGCGCTCGCCCCCCTCCACTACCATCCCCGCCCGATATACTATCGTAATGCGCGCGCCATTGGTGACCTCTCACTCGTCGCAAGTGCGTGACGTCACATCGACCGCCTTCGCCACTGGCGCGCTCCTCCACGACTCCTCCTTCAATTCGCCCCCACCTTGGAGGGGAAATGTTTACACTCGGCAGGACACGGTAGCTAGGCAACAGACCGTGCACGGCTCACATACGCTGCCGGACGCGACGGAACATTATTGACCAAAAGACACGAAATTTCGACAATTAATATCAAATCGAACATTCATCAAACACAAAAGCCCAACACCCCCTTACCACCGATCSGGCTTTTTCAAACGCCACCGCCACCACAAAAATTTCATTTGTATGATCAAAAGTCACCTGTTGCGTACACAAATCATAGTTGGCTTGTGCCACAGTGAAATTAACATGGAATTTGCAATACAATGGGGCATTAGCAGTTGCACCTTATACATATGTATGCTGTCCGAAACGTTGGGGGAAATTTATAATATCGGCCCGCGCGCGCTTRGCACCCGATTTTCAGACACAGGGAGGACCACCTGATGGAAGCACCGAGTGAAAAAGACGGTCAGCAGGATTTCGCCAGATTTGTTGGTTGTGCCGCTTAATGGGATCGTAATGCGATCCTAAATATTCATYGCGGTTTACCTATATCTGCTTCCAAAGAATGAATATCTCTTAATTCAGTGGTTAGATAAGTGATGTTGAATTTTATCGAGCCGTTTATGCACAGCGGCTACTGGTCATCGTTGTTTTGCTACGGTTTTTTCCGGTCGACACAAGTCTAGACGTWGTGTTTTTTTTACAAAGGTAATTCGAGAATAATTAATTGCCCCGTCTTGATTTTTTTTAAATATTTYTTTCTGTTACGTAATTAATGTCCCATTCGCAAAATTATAACAACTTTTTTTKATAGTTAAAGATCATTAATTGGAGGAATGTAATAAAGTAAATAAAGCTCACGTTTGGCAAATATTATGCAACATTAATTAATCAATCGGGACGCACTTTTATTCATAATATTTTAATTTCAAATATGCACTTAATTAATTATATAACTGTCATATATGATAATGGGTTAATATAAGTGCAATTTTAGTAACAAGTAACAGTAACTTGTCAATACCTGTTGAATTTCTTCCAAAGTAAACACCAATTACTATATTTCTTGCAACAAAAAAGATAAATAAGTTATACACTCATCGAAATAAGTAGCTCTCTTGCTTCGAGTTGGTTTATTGACTTTGTGTAAATTTCTGGGTAATATTTGCTTAAATCGGCTCAAAAGAATCGGCGTAAAAACCCATCGTTTGACGTTCTTGTCACAACAAGGGCCTTTACCTGATACCACCCTGTCTAGACTTGAACAAAGCCCCCAAAAACGGAATTTCTCC
Source organism: Tribolium madens (assembly GCF_015345945.1). Classification (NCBI taxonomy): domain Eukaryota; kingdom Metazoa; phylum Arthropoda; class Insecta; order Coleoptera; family Tenebrionidae; genus Tribolium; species Tribolium madens. The sequence continues at coordinate 13,933,540 of NW_025401068.1, forward strand.
GACTGGTCAAAAGTCATAAACCGTTTACCTGGCTAATACCCGCACGTAATTGCTCAGTACGTTTATGTTTCGGCGTTATCTGGCACAAAGCCCTTACGAGTGAAAAAAATGATAAAAAAGAACAYTGTAGTCGGGATGCTATTGAAACAGACAAATCAGTTTAGAAAGGTTATCTGTCTATTCTTCGCATCGAGRGCAGATGAGCTTAGATAAGGGGTTCGTGGAGGGTTAGGGTCACACACACGTCGAGGGTGCRTGTCTGTAGGAATCCCYGGTGCGCTTCAGGTGCTGGAGTCCTTCACGGCGACGGTTTTTATTACAGGAACTGTCGAGACGTTACGCCTACGACACCCTTCAGGTAAAGGCAGCTTTATGGCAGGGAAATCCGCGAATTGYAGTACCTGCAATGTAGGACTCTTCGGCCTTGGCAACATCTGGACCTCAGGTAGGCCATTCCGTTTACTTAGTGATTTTCACACGCCAGTTTAAAACGTAAACTTTGCAAATTGCTGAAAGACCGTGAACGACACTGATATGTTTATTTTATGCTTGCGATTGTAAGAGACGGCCACTTTAAGGGTCATTTGGATAAAACGATCGTAATCGTAACCGGCGTTTATTTGCTAGCGGTCATAATTGCTCGCACTTCCTAAAATTAAAGACGCATTTACAAATAGATCGTAAACGTAACGATTCGCGTTTATGTAAATCGGTGTGTGACTGCGGGCGACGACAGGTGCCCACATCATTTTTTTTTAAATTGTGAGGAAACGACCATCGGCGAAGTAAATTAGATGATGCTTTTAGATTATTAAATATTAACGAATTAACGGCMGAAAATTATTCAGTGGGAGATTCTATCGCGAGGATAAATTGCTACTAATCGATGGATTCGGTGGCAATTAACCAAATAACTTAATAACTTGCGCATAATTAGCAGTTTTCTTCAAAAATACTAAAAATTTAAACGTATTAAAGCTGCGTTTATGCTCGATACAAGACGCACCCGGAAATTTGATTTATTTATGTAGAAATCGGCAAACACGTCGCTTAAATAAAAAAGAACTGTTTTTATTATTTTTAAACATAATAACTTAAAAAAATAAACTAAAAGCTACAAAAAACATTAAATATAAATTTTATTTTTACCTTATACACATATTTACCATTTGTGCTAACGTCTAATTGCGTGGGTACATTTTTTAAAAACCTAATTTGCAAATATTTATTTTAACAGAAATGTGTCTTATACAGGAATGGTAAAGGTATACCTAATTGGTAAAGTTTTATAATGAGAACAGTAAAGTTTTAAAATAGAAGTAAAAAAAGTAAAATTAAATTGAAATAACTTAAAATTTTTGTTAAAAAGAGTTTTTTTATTAACATTTTTTTAATTATTGCAATTTATTTGTCATCAATTTTTTTATAGTTATACCTTAGTTTGATATAAGTATGTTTTTTGAAACTTTTTGCATGTTTTAAATTTTTTTTAATCTTTAAATATGAGAGCAAAACTAAAACTTATATTATAACATAAAAGATAAGTACCTATAGGTAAGTAAAATTTTCTATTTTTTAATACTTAACAGAACAGTCGTCATTTTGTTAAGCGAGTGCCTTAAACATTGAATTATTATTTTTTTTGTTAAATTGTACCACAAAATATACATCGTGTTTTAAAATTATGGTCGCCTATGGAATTTTCATGCAAAATAAAAAAATGTCGCTTTAAAAAATATTGAATCTAATTAACCCCAAATGCTAATTTATTTCAATTGACAGTCGTCACTGTTGACAGGACTATCTGATTCAAAAAGAGTAGAGCGGCACAGAAAATTTTACATGTAAAGAAATTTTATAGGCGACTAGATGAAAATCATTGTAAAACACGCTGTATTTGTAGATAAATATAACATAAATAAATTTTATGTAATGTTTTTTAAATTTCTAGATAATCAATTAATGTTTAATGCGTTATGTAGATATTCGAGTAGTTTTATAGTTGCTACAATGTAATACAATTTCTGCATYTGAAAAATAAACAACTTATAATTTTTATTTTAAAATTATTAAATTATTTTTTACAAAATTGTGTCAATAATATACCGGGTCTATAATCGTAGTGGATAAACCAACACATTTGTAACCGTGTCGTTAAACATAATCACACCGTAACTCAGATTGATTCCAGTTTTGCCCCCTCTAAGATCGGCGTTAATTAAACCTTGTTTAACGAATATGTTTTATAATCCCGTGACAATTATTACACAACCCCGGTTGAAAAAACGAAATTTATGTGAAGCCGGATTTACGCACACACCGTAAAGCCGTCTGAAAATCAATCGTGTGGCAATAATTTCAGCAATTGTTGCTATTTCAGCGTTTTGATTAGGAATCGCACGTTAATTGAACCAGTTTATGGGCACCTAAAGATTCGTTTAACAGTCCGCGACGCGATAATTTTTCCACCTTGTAAGCGCATTTCTAGTTTTCCATATTTAATGCGTCGATTTTAAAGTGGTACACGCATAAAATGTATATAAATAAAAAGAAATTAGACGCGATGACTTTAATTTCGTTGAGAGTAAATAATTTTCGAGRGTAAACGGCTCAATCAATATTCAGTCGACTTTCTACAAATTAGTTTCGTGGTGATGAAGCCATAAAGGACGCAACTGTTGAATTACGATTACGAATTCATTTTCTTGTTATGGTCTAGCATGCCCAATAAAAATGTAAATAACTTAAACGAGTAGTACATGTAATGCCACCTTACGGCCTTCATTAAATATTGATACGTGAAAATATACTAGATGCTGAAAAAATCTTGACAGATTGTAATTCAATGCGTCGATTGCATTTTCATTGCGTTAACGGTGACGTCTAATCTCACTTTCATTAATTTGTTTTTTTCAGGTTGGTGCGTTTTTTCAGGAGAGTAAGGTTCACGTGCGTTTCATTGAGTGGTGGAAATGAGTTGAGAAAAGAACGGACGCCGTGGCGCCATCTGTGCGATGGAAGCGCAATTTTAGAACAAGCGGTTCAAACACAGGAAGTAACGAGGTGTTTCCTATCTCGATTTTTTTATTTTTACTGATTTTTGTACAGCATTACCTACTCACAGTTTCTAGCATACCAAGTGAATAAAAAGTATGAAATCAAATGTTTTTGCTTAAACTATTTATTTTTTGAAAAAACTAATTGATGAATGTTAAAGTACTATTAAAATGTGACGTATCAAGAATAAAATTTTTCGAAATTTTTTTGTTAGACCGCTCCGGGTGCCAAAAATCGACCAATATCTCGACAAAAATCAAAAGAAATTTCAACTTTAAAATTGATCCATATAACGTTTTTTACATTTCTAGAGGTTTTAAAGACTCAAAAAATTCATAAAAGGTTATTTAGTCAAGTTTAAAAAATTACAAATTTTTCGAGTTTGAAGGTGTATCGTAGAGCACTGATCGTTTTTGTATATAATAGAAAATTCAATTTTCTTTCCAACGGTACCAAATATAAGAAGTTGTCTCTAATAAGTCCGCAGTTATTGGCATTAGACCGCTCCGCGTACCGAAAATCGCCCAAAAAAAAATAAAGCACAAAAACATTGTAAAAATGCGAAAAATAAATTTTTGAAAAATTTTGTGTAAAATATATTGAATGAAAACATTGAAATTGTCGGCGGCGGTGGTGGCTCAGCGGCATAAGGTCCCGCTTTCCAGCATAAGGCCCCGGTCAAGTCGGCAATTTTTCACAAATTCAAATTCAAATATAATTCAAATAAATGTCAAAAGAGGGCGGGCGCATAAGAGCGCGATCTTTAAAAACATGTGCACATGTTCTAATAAGTATAAGAGAGAAAGCGCACAATACTAACTAAAATAAGCACCAATAGATGGCGGGCGTATAAGAGCGRGWACATTAAAACAAGTATCAACAAAAGTGAAAATAGTGTAAAAAAGTTAATAGTATATAAATAAGTAAACAAAAGGTAAGTTAAAAGTAATATAAATGAAAGGTAAGTTTTGCTTTAAAAATTAAGAATTTTTTTTATTAATTATTGTATAGGTCTGCTAAGTAACAAAATATTTTTAACACCCTGTACAATTATACATAAGTGCGCATTTTTTTTAAATAGATAAACACCCCCTAAATTCTATCTTTTCCTGCGCCACTGGTCTTCAATTAATTTTGAGTAATAATAATAAAATTATTCTAAAACAATTATCACAAATTTTTTCGACAAAAAAATTTAACTTTAAAATTGATCCATTTAACGTTTTTTACATTTCTAGAGGTCATAAAGACTAAAATAAGTGCATAAAATGTTATTGGGTCAAGTTTCAAAAATTTTGAATTTTTTGAATTTTTCAAGGGGAACGGTAGTAAAATCGTAAAAATAGTCGTAGTTAAGTCGTAAAAACGCTTAAAATATAATTCTTTAGACGTAAAATTACTCGCTGAACACGATGCAACAAGTTAAAATACTCTACGATGCATAGTTTTTGAGATATTGAGTAATAAAGTTAAGAATAAGGCTAGGAGCATAAGCACTACAGGGCAATTCAGATACTCGTAAGATGAAATTTGTTTTTTAGGTTGCATCGCCAGATCGTCAAGCTCATTATCTTATCTGAATTGCCCTGTATATTTTTAATTGTCAGAAATATAAGAAAAATAATAAAAAAAAAGTAAACTAATGTAATCCAAAAAATTACAAAATAAGTAACTCATCACAATAAAAATGCAGTAAATACTATAAACGGTTTTTCTGATAAAAAAAGTTCCTACTTATTTTGCTTCTAACTGCGAACATTTATAAAAACCTCAATTTTTTTAAAGATGCCTAAAATATATTTCAAATTTTTTTCTGTGTAAACAGTAAACAAAAAATTTGTATAGGTAGATATATCAAACAAAAAAGTTTTTTTTTTTTAACAATTACTATACAGGGTGGGCCAGAACTCGCGCCCCAGAGAAAAATGCCATATACCTAAGGTAAGATACCAGGAATATGGAAAAAATGTTAAAAAAATTTTATCTATAAAAATTTCGAAGTTATGAGGGTTTAAAGTTTGCACTTTGACTCTATTTATTTCTGTTGAAAAAAATAATTTTCCAAGTTTTTTTGCGATTAACTCTGTTCAATGTTATTTGTGGCCTTTATTGGCAAGAATTTTGTTCCTTTACTAAATAATTGTAAAAAAACATATACAAGATCATCAGTATCATTAAATAGATATAAAAAAATGTCAAATGTCAAAAAATGAAAGTCAATTTTTTTTGACAGATAGAATTTTTTTATGTTCCTGGTATCTTACCTTACTTGAAAATTTTCTCTAAGGCGCGAGTTTTGGCGCACCCTGTCTTGTCTACAACAAAAGCTTTATCAATAAAGAACTGTGAATGTTTTCGTAATTTAAAAAACATTATCATCATTATGCCTATTCCTAATTAAAGGATGACTACACACTCGCAGTTAGGCATCTTGTTTTTTGTTCGGATTAATAACAATAAGAATTTGGAGTCTTAATTTAAAATGTGTCCGTGCAATTGCATAATTTGCATTTGGATTTGTCTCCCGATAAGAAAACAATTCTCGAATATCCGTAAACGTCGCTGCAAGGCACCATCAGATGCGAGTTAATTAATTCACGGTTGATCCGTGTACAGAGTGTACACCTCTCGAGATAGAATCCGTGTGACTAATCTATTAAAGCAAAGAAGGCTCCGTTGTCCGATGGTTTAAAAATAAGTTGATCCGTGTGACAGCGTGCCATGGTAATTCCGACAAGAACTAATGATATCGGGATATGTAAATAAATATCCGCGTAACACGAGGAGGAAAACCGTGCGGCGGCCCAGCCACAACGCAGCCACTGCCACTGCCACTGCTACAGTACAGTCGTCGGTCTGGTTCTGGTCCTCGGCGTGAACCCATGTTTAATGTAACAGTTGATTTGCGTTGCAGATGACGGCGAGGGTCATGAAGAGATGCCGCAGCACCGAACTTGCCCGTATCGTGAGGATAACCGCGAGAATACATCCGATCCAACTTCAAGATAAGCGAGGCCTTTCTGCTAATTCCATTCCTACTAACTCGTAATTCCTTTATCTAAACCTATCTAGGTACCCTCTTGCCCTGTTTTGACTGTTTTATCAATCAGAAAACAACATTATTTCAATTAAAAAACTATACTTAAAAGTATGGCTATTGCTAATATACAGAGTGCACCAGAATTTTTTTAAGTAAGGCAAGATACCAGGAATATGGAAAAAATGGTTAAAAAATTCTCTGTCAAAAAATTTTGACATTTATTTTTTGACATTTAACATTTTTTATGTTTATTTAATGATACTGATGATCTTGTATATGTTTTTTACAATTATTTAGTAAAGGTACAAAAATTTTGCCAATAAAAGCCACAAATAACATTGAACAGAATTATAACTTAGGATACAGCTTTCTTGTTTCCTCTTTTAATAGACTATAGCACAAAAACTTGGAAAATTAAAATAAAAATAAAAAATAAATAAAGTTAAAGTGCAAAAATTATACCCTCATAACTTCGAAATTTTTATAGATAAAATTTTTTAAACATTTTTTCCATGTTCCTAGTATCTTACTTTATATGGCATTTTTCTCTGAGGCGCGAGTTCTGGTTCACCCTGTATTACACAGGGCTAAAAAAAAACTCATATCGTGACAACTTGACAAATTATATATCATTTTGTTCGTCTCAGTGAGTCAAATCAAATGCACTAAATAAAATTCAAAAAGTCCATACACTTTAAACTAAATATTTTTTTTTCTAATTCAAAAAATTTGAAATACTTTAACTTTAAAAAATACTTACTCAATGAAAATTTTTTTAGTGTATTTGATTCGTCTCACTGACATGACATGACATGACTTTTTTTTGTCGCCTTGTATTATTAAAGCTTAAAAAATTGACCATTGAAAATGATCAACAAATTTTAATTGATCTTTTTTTCTATCTTATAAAAATATCATCTTCGATCGTCTAATAAACAGATACGAGTAGTTTTGTATTGTTGTTAGAGAAAAAGGTACGTAAAAAGTTAATTTTTTTTATAATAACAATGTAAAATACAGCACCAGAACCGATGTTAATTTTTTACTATACTTATTGTAATAACAGTATTAAAATGATGCATGTCTTAAATAGGCTTGAATTTTTTTAATTTTTAGGACACCTGTAAACCCACCTATAATTTGTTAGCAATTTTGTCTTAAATTCGAATTGCACAAAGTGTTATTTTTAAAACATTATGTATATTTTTGCAGTTTTTTATTTTTATTTCGAATAATTTTCTTGTATTCTACAATTGGATGTTTCTATAAAATTCTACAACWGACTTCTAACTATAAATTAAAATCAATTATGTACAATCATAATGCGTTATTAAATRATGCAAAAATTTCAAAAATGCAGTAAATTCTGAGCTGATTTATTTTTCATAAATTTCGCATGAAAATATTTAGTTTTGACAAAAATGCTCGAACAGATCAATTTCTTTTAAAAAAATACGAAATTTTCAACTTGATTTAAAATTGTGTTTGTTTTTTGTTGATGTTATTTGACTTTTTTGATGATTGTTTTTCGAAAACTTTAGGTAATATTTAATCATTTGGTAGCTATTTCGACAAGTAAACTGGCTAAAAAAATTTGGGGTTTTTATTTAAAAAATGGCGATAACGTCATTACCTACTCAAAAACCAAAAAGTGTAAAATTTTTAATCAAGTTAACAAAGGTGTATTTAAAAAAAATGACCTGTTTGAGCATTTTTGCCAGAGCAAAATATTTTCAGTTTTAATAAGATTATTCCATAACTTTGCCTCTCAACATGTATATTTTTTTATCTTTCATTTATTTTAATAGTATAATATATTAGGTATAAATATTGAGATTATTATTTTTAGCGTTTTAGCTCATTTTAGTGCTATTGACTAAAAATTTAAGTGACACTAAATGTGTGAAACATTTACGAAAAAAAAACAATTATGAAACATAACATAAACATTTTTTTAAATTGATAAATTAGCAATATTTTAAGAATTATTTCTTACTCAGAACTGTAGCAACAAAAAAAATTTTTTGTTGAAGTTTAAAGTAAAAATTATACTTACATACATTTTTTTCTTTAAAGATTGAGATGCTTTTTTAATAAATCAAGTAAATAAGTAAATATCGTTTTCAATTGTTTGTAAGAAAAGAAGAAAGAGAACAATAAGACTCTAAGTTAATGTTAAATTTTGGATAATTTAGTATCGATAATAAATAAGAACTAGTTAAAATGCACATTTTTTGCTGTGCGCAGTTTTCATTATCCCAATGTGGAAGTGAAATTAATTATAGCTAAAGAATGGGTATCTCTGAAAGGCGATACGTCAAACAGGTAATAATTTATCTCAAGTAAACCAATGAAAACTCTGATCCGGTTTAACCCCATCTACCCCATCGAAGTCGAAAGAAAAATGCTTGCCTGTAAACGGAAAGTCTTGCAATGTCAGTAACGAGTGGCGCCGGTATAGAAAGGCAGTAGATTTACTTGTTTTTGTGGTAACTAGCTGTCATGTCAATGCTTGACAAGAAGACTTGAATAACAATTCAAAAAATCCAATAACAGGATTCTTACAGTATATAGAAGATTGTTTCTTTTTTAGATACTTTGATATCAGTTTCTAATGCTTTTATGGGTACCGCATTAATAACAAAATAAAAATTTTAACCATTAAATTAATAACTGAGAAGGTAAAATGTTCGGTCATTTCAGATTGCCTGATACTATGACACTTATAGCAGGTAATAAAATTTAAGACAAATTACATAAAAAAAAAATGATTGAAACTGGTTCTATGAAACCGAAACTCAAGTCATTATAATTTTTACGTTATTAAAAGTTATCCAAACACATAAATGTGTAACAAAAATAAATTATTTGAAATTTATAGTTCACAGCTATTTCAAATTGTGATGTTTATAATTCTGCAACCAATAATACATTAGGAACATTTTGTTAGAATTTTACGAAAAAAATAATATAATCACTAATGCTGAAAAGTGGACAACCTGTAAAAATTGCTTACTTAAAGACAATACAATTTTAAGATAAGTATTTAAACTTCGAGGTTTACCAGAGAACATGTAAAAAAAAATATTTCTTGTTTTTGTGATCAACGATGTTTTCAAAAAATTCAAAAAATCATTGCCAAAACAGTATGATATTATAACATTCGTTCCTGTTTAAATAATRCTTTTATTTTAACAATTCTACGATTATTGATTATTCAATTGCGGTTGAAGAAAAAAATAAAACTTGGTAGTTTTTAATATAGCAAAAACTTTGTTAAGAAAAACATTAAACTGATTTTTATTATCACAATACTTTTAGTTTAAAATTGAATTTTTATCAGTACCAAAAATCAGAATCAGAATCAACCAATCAATCAGAAAAAATATCAAAAACATTTTTATTGTATGAATTGGAAAAGTTACATTTGTTTATTTTAATACATATTTTTTAATGTTGAGACACAAATAATAATAACTTAAGCTCTTGACAACTCARTTTTATTTCAAACACGAAAGCCTAAATTGAGTTATTACCAAATCGTCGTAATATTCCGTACGAATGCAATCACCGATTATGTCTTCAGAAGCGCCCTCGACAAAAACGGGAGGATAAACTCGCGCAAGCACCGGAGTGGAACGCATCCAGCCTCTCATTCATTATATTAGAACCGATAAATTAGATAAAACGTTTCGATGGCTCATAATAGAAGGTGCATAACTCCCTCGTAAGACGTTTGGTTTTAGCCCGAGGTTGGTCCGGGTCCAGCAGGGCTGCCGTTGTCGAGACTCTGTCTGGCTGCTTTCGAACATGCTTATTATGGAGCAGACGGTCCGCGCCCCGGGATATGACGGTCAACTCCTTCATACCGCCGCCAAAGTACCACGACGACCCAACCACCATCTACAACACGATCGATAAATTTTTGATTTTGCTCCGAGATATTAACATTTTTTCAGTGGTATAAAAAGTGCTCGCAACGCGATGACAACTCTGATTCTATTGTTGGGCATTTTAGTGTGGCTTGAGATAAATTATTGTGTCTTCACACAAATTGTGGTAGGTGTGAACTCAAGTCAAGCTCATGAATTATCCCCTTTTGTATAATGCGATTGTTCTCTTAAAAGAAATATTTAGTATTTCTCAACAGTCTATTGAAAAAAAAACATCAGAATTATTCCTTTACATTGAAAGTTAGTATCAAAAGTATAGTTATTTAATAAAAAAAATAACTTAATAAGAATTTATTTTAAAGTATTTTTAAAGCGCGACACGGGACTGTTACATATTTGAGGGCTATAGTTTTTTTAATTTGCTTGTCGTATTTATAATAAATTTTTTTAGTTTTTTTTATACAGCTGTTCCGGCTAAACCTCACATTAGAAGTATTGAAAGTTCTAACAGTGTTATTTCCTAAAATTTTGACTATAGCTATAATCGTTTAGATTCTGCTCAATGAAAATATTTTCAAGATGGCAACACTTCCGGTTGRCCGGAATTGAGTATCAACTTCGTTATTTTAAATAGAAAGTTTTGTTTTTTATTGCGTTTCTAGATTACTCAAATGATTTTGACAGATTTTTTATCAGACTTTCTTATAAGGTAAATACCTAAATTTAACCGTTTTTGAAATATTTAACTTTTTTCACATTTTTTAAATTTGCATCTTCTTCTCCAAAAATTGATAACTCTACCATTTTTAATTATTTTGAAATCGTATTTGGGCATATAAAAAAAAGGTTAGATCTTTTTTTCGTGTATTTATAATTGGAAAAATAATTAACAAACCTCCAAAATTTAAGGTTACGTTTGGGAAAACAAACACCCGAATGGAAGGCCCTAATTTTTTCTTTACTAAATGAAAAAGAATTTTATTCTGCATCGATTTGTATCAACATTCTCTATACCTAAATTTAATGATTTATAAGTTATTTTGACCTTTTTTACAATGCAAGAAATTCATTACTATCCATGGTAGTTTTCGCATAGTTTGCCATGGACATATTTCTCACTGAAAAAACGCCAAGTTTTTTTTCTACAATTGTGTTATTCTTTTCGTAAATACAAATTACATTTATTTAATCTAGATTTAAATAACTTTGATATTCAATTTTTTTTCTTATTTCTAATTAGCTGTGGCTAATGAATTTCTCAAAATATCAATATAACTTGAAAACTATTAAACATAGGTATAGAGAATGTTAATACTGATCGAAACAGAACTAAATTCTCCTCAATTTAGACAAAAAAAAATGGGGTGTTTTATTTGAAAAAATTGAGTTAAGGGTATTTGAATCTTACATTTTGGAGGTTCCTTAATTATTTTTCCCATTATGAAAATACACCAAAGGAAAGATCCAACCTCTCTTTCTTGTATACCCAAATATAGTTTCAATATAATAAAAAATAGTAGAGTTATCGATTTTTGAATAGGAAGATTCAAATCCAAAATAATCTAAAAAGATCTAAATTTTTCCAAAACTCAGGTATAGAGAAGTCTAATAAAAACTCTCTTAAAATCACTTGAGTAACCAAAAACGCAATAAAATACATAACTTTCCATTTAAAATAACGAAGTTGATATCCARTTCCCGTATAAAAAAGTGCCACCATCTTGAAAATATTTTCATTGAGCAGAACCTAATTGATTATGTTTATGTAGTGGATCACGCGACGTTTCGAAATTTTATTATTTSATCATCAGGGCTGTTGGACAGATGTTATTAATAATTAGGTAGGTACATGGTGGAAAGATTACTTTGTGTGTTACCTTATAAATGATGCAGGTCGTTAACACAACTCAAACTAACTGATTATGGCTATAAACAAAATRTTAGATAAATATTTTGAGTTTGATAAGAAATAAGTCTAGTGAAATATCGTGAAGAGAACTCTTGAAAAGCATTTCTTGCGTTTGTTTGTGTGTAGTGGGACACCCACCGAGTCGGTGGTTAAAAATCCTTCATATTTCAGCTTCCTCCGGTCTTATTTAAATCACGTAAGAGCTAATTAATTTGTTAATGAAGAAAAACTGGCTTTTAATTAGCCCCGAGATCGCCGTTTTATCAATGAATACGCATTCCGATCGTCCTCGTAGCAGGAAAAAAGTGCATCTCGTCGACGAGAAGGAAAAAAGACACGAGTTGAAGAAAAACATTTATACAAAACCGACAGAAAGCAGAGAACAATTGTTCTCAGGATGCTACTGTTCAGAATGGAGGATTTATGTTATAGGATGGAGTGGGTGCATCGGTCCTAGCAAGCCGCGGCTGTAATCGCGGCCGTCTTGATTGTTCACTGCCGGTTACCGAAGAGGACTGCTAGAATCGAGGCCCGAGCCGACTAGATCTATGGATGGGGCAGCGCACTTGGCATTGTTACTTTTTCTTATTTATTGATGACCAATCGCTACTGTTCTTTGTACAATACAACACGGCTTGGCGATGCGGAGAAATTTCGAAAAACGTGCACGAACACTCATATTGCACTGGAGAGCGGCCGACATCGACCAATCACGAAGCGAATTTTGCAATATTTTACCATTTGTTGTACCATTAGAACGAGCAAAATGAGACAACACCCWCCAACGCAATTCAAGAAATTAACATATTTGATGTAGATTAATTAGTAAATTAATAATCAAATATTTAATATTGATAGATATACATTACCTGCTTTTTCCTAAAAGTTACAGGTTGTTAAAGTTAAAAACAAATTATCTTAAATAAAGACAATTTTTGAATAAGTTTGTTAAATCAATTCAATATTTTACGCTTTTTTATCGATAGAATAATAAAGTGGAAAAAAATTAAAATGTCAAGTTTTTTAAATTTCTATCTGTTATGTCTACTATATTTCACAATTTTTGCAAAGGTAAATCTCAATAAAATTAAAAATTACACAAATTGTTTCTTCTTTTTTATTTTTCTTAACCCACTTCAGTACTTTATCCCATAGAACTTTAAATCGTAATGGAAATGTTTATTATCGCTAAATACGCTTTCTAGGTTTTCAGGAAAAAATACAGGTGCGAGTGTAAGAAATGAATTTTTAAAAACATGTTACTTCCAATTTGTGGTAAGTCTTTAATAATTTGATTCCTGCAGCCCAATTCTTCTACTGCTACAATTTTCACACGCTAGTTCAGAAACTTATTTTTTATCAAGGTGTGTTACCATTAGAAATTTAATCTGGAATTAGTTTTTTTCGTCTATGTTACAATAAGTTTACCACAAACATAGCAAAAGTTATTTAGACTTAATTGAGAACATTTTAAAACAAATAAAATGTTTAAAAATTAGTTAAACAAAACACTAATGAATATCAGACTAGACACCACAAATAATATTGCTTCAAAACTTCTTGTGAGTATACAGGGTGCGCCAAAACTCGCGTCCCAGAGAAAAATTTTAAGTAGGATTAAATACCAGAATCATGGAAAAAAATGTTTACCTAAAAAATTCTATCTGTCAAAAAATTTTGACGTTTGTTTTTTTACATTTGACCTTTTTTTATGTCTATTTAATGATACTGATGATATTGTATGTTTTTTTTTACAATTATTTAGTAAAGATATAAAAATTTTACCAATGAAAGCCACAAATAACATTAAACAGAGTTACAATTTAGGATACAGCTTCCTTGTTTCCTCTTCTAATAACCTGGAGCAAAAAAACTCGGAAAATTATTTTTCCAACACAAATAAATAGAGTCAAAGTGCAAATTTTAAAGTCTCATAACTTTATTATAGATTTTGTATAGTTTTTTTATAATTATTTGGTAAAGGTACAAAAATTTTGCTAATAAACAAATAATATTAAACAGAATTTTAATTTAGGATACAGTTTCCTTGTTTTCTCTTCTAATAGCCTGCAGCAAAAAAAATTGAAAATTACTTTTCCAACAGAAATAAAAAAAGTCAAAGTGAAAAATTTTAAGTCTCATAACTTCGAAATTTTTATAGATAAAATTTTTTTAACATTTTTTTCATGTTTCTGGTGTCTTACATTATATTGCATTTTTCTCGTGCACCCTGTATTAAAAAACCTGACGTGATAAATTAATATAACAATTTAGTGATAAAAGATTAGACAGAAACCAAAATCAGGGTAAATTATATTTGGATGATTTTTTTTGGTAAAGAAGTGATTTTTGACAATTTTCAAATTATTTACTTATAAACAGTGTTGCTATACATAGATTTTCTTTTATTAAATAAAGCGATAAAAAGATTGTCGGGTACCTCTGTAAAATTTCTATTTTTTCAGCATCTTCTAGGTTAGATGCTACTAAGTATAGTGCTCTAGTATGAGTTATAAATGATTTACAACTTTAGGCTACTAATACTGTTATGCATTAACCGATGCTTGTTTTTTCAGTAAATAAATACGACAATTAATGTTCTCTTATATCATTTTAATCTAATAAATCTTAGTAATGCCGCTTGTACTCCACTAAAAAGAAAAATAAATCATTCCTACAAACCAACTTTCAAGTTCCTACCATTAATATTTATGATTTGTTTTCATGCGACCATTATTACAAGTCTAAAATTAGTGCAATATTACCGGTCATTGTAGTGTTTACATTGTTTCCTTCCAGCAACTCACCATATTGATAATTATCAAAGTCCAAAACTGAAGCAACCCTCAAGCGGTTATTGTAGTTATTTTATCTCATGATGATCATTAACGATAGTCTTATTGTAAGAAATAACAAGTTAAAAGTCTGATGTCAGTCGTGATCCGTCAAGTAGACAGCAAAGACCCGCAACCGGTGGAGCCAAAAGAGCCTCCAGTAGCCGAAGATGCGATTTCACCGCTACGATATGAAACCGGCGTCTTTGTCCCTCTCATAAAACGCCCCGAGACACAAAAGCTCATTCGGGAGATCCCAACAGTGCGTCAGGAAACTAACCCACAAGTTTTTACACAAGTAACAGTTTCTTCTTTTTCATTTTTTTTAAATAAAATGTTTGCAGCTTTGAACTCGTTGACAGGATTTTTTACATTTTAGGAATTACAATGTCGTGTTTTTTAACGCAAACGCTAAACYGTCTTAACATTGATGATACAACTGATGTTTTTTTAATTTTTTTTAAGAATTCCGTGCAACTTTTTGCCGCACAAAGCTGCAAATTATCCATCATTCCGTCTTTGCAGTTTAATCCATGCCATAAATACTCCAAGTCAGTTGTCTGATTTCAATGAAATCGACATTCAGTGAAAAGCTCGACATTATCCTGCCCCTATATTTTTCTCGCGTTATGATAAACGTTGGCAGGACACCATAATTCTAAAAGAATTCCAACATAAATAACTACCGGAGACAACAAAAAGCCAATACGATGATGTAATTCTAATTGAAAGTGAGACATTCTCGTGATTTATACCTTATCGAACAGTCGACTTGCAATTAAGCCTGGTTTCCTTCAATTATTTACGAGGCATAATTAATTTTTCAGTGCAAATCGTGCACTTTCCGGCCACAAATCATCAAATTTGGCGTTTAATTTAATTTCACCAAATCGGCTTTTAAACACTGTACCCTGTAATCTCGCAAGGGTTATGTGAGAACAGGCCCGGCTTCGAGTTTTTCAAGCCCTAATTATAGTTTCGATGATTTAATTTGGGAGCAGCGTCGGCGTTTTGGACGTCAAATTAGCGTCTTTTAACGTCAGTACGGCTCTAGGATGGATAAATACAGCCTGTTGAGCATTAAACGAGCATTAGTTGTTGTGTTAACATTTTTTTCGACTTAAATTGCTGCAATTATATCATTAAAAGAACATCTATTGAGGTGCGCTGTCTGGCTGGTGTTTGAGGGTTGTTTCGTTTAAAAGATATCAATTTGAGATGATGCTCAGAGTCAGATGGCATGCTTCGGAGGATTAATCTGTCGCGATTGTGATTGATAGGTGGTTTATTTTTAATTTATCGCATCTTGAAGAGGATTTCGACTAATTTGACACTTGCAATTAAAGCGAAATTGACAGGTTGTAAGAAATAAGAAGATAAAGTTTTGCTGAAACTGGAATTATAAAAAAGAAATATAATTGATCTCGATTAAAAATGTTTTAATTCAAAAAAAGCGATTACAAAAAATAAAAACAAATAAATGTTTGTTATTAAAAAAGATTAGTAGTATAATTAATGAGAAAATTACTATTCTGATAATGAATTACAAAATTTTTTGCAGTTGAAATTTGTTTTTTAATTCAAAAATTATACACGCCCCAAAAAAAATTTCATGAAGGATAAGATATCAGAAACAAGGAAAAAATGTTAAAAAATTGTATCAAAAATTTTGGAATCGACAATAGGCATTTAACGTTTTGTACAGTCAAAAATTGTAATTTCTGTAATTATTATTGAAAATTATTATTTTAGAATTTGAGAAGGCGAAATAAAAATAATGACCAAAATGTCAGCCTTCAAATTTAAAAACTTTGTCTACTACATTAATTTATTAAATTATTATTTATTAAATAAAAATCAAATATCTAATAAAAACCTTTAACTCTACAACTGAATTGTGCAATTAATTGTATATTAAGTAGAGTTTTGTTTTATGGAAATGACCAACTCAAAATTTTAGTGAGAAAAGTGTTTTTTGAACATTTTGTTAGGTTTTTTATTTTTGTTCTTAAAAATTTTGTTAAAAATGTTTTGTTTGTTTTTATGTTGAGATGTTGTCAAAACATTAAAATTAATGGTTTTGTGCCCACTTTTTACTCTTGAAAGCGTTACTATTAAATAACTGAGCAAAAATAAGCTTGACGCTACAAAAATTTTCTAAATTCTTTATCATCTTTAGTTTCAAAAGTGTCACTTTTTCAACTGTTTTCTTAAGACTAGCTAACAGTAACTAGCTACAGTATTTAAGTTTTCATGTATGAACTTGCCATATAGGAACAATGTTTATAAAAATACAGACTTTATGTATATACTTGAAATTAATTTAACAATACGTACCCATAAAAACAATATTGCGTGAGAATAACTCTTTATACAGGGTGAAAAAGAAAAATAATCGATCCGACTTTTATGTATGATTAAAAATGTCTTAATTCTAAAAAGTAATTAAAAAAAATTAAGACAAAAAATGTTATTAATAAAAAAAAATTATTTTTTGTATAATTGGTAAAAAAATATTTGCCAAAAATAAATGAGAAAATGAAAATATTACTATTCTGATGCAATATTACAATTTTTTTAGCAGTAGAAGTGATGTAAAAAGCAGAAAAATTTGTTTCTATTTCAAAAATTTTATTTATTAAAATTAATAAAAAAGTATGTAACAGTAATGAATATAAAATTATGTCAAATTTTTTGTTCTTTCGTTCAAAGTCGAACAAAATAAACATAACGTTTATGATAATTATGATAATAGACAATTCAATCTAGTGATAGCAATGGTTTTATTTCCAGCAAAATTAAATTGTGACTTTTAAACATCTTCTCTCTGAACTTTAAAAGACGTAATTTTCCTTCAAGCTTGAGATTACATTAATCTAATTTAAAATTCGTCCGGTATGTAAATAAAATGTAGAGTGATCTGTACTATTTTTCATCGGCATAATTTTATCAGCGATTAACATAAAATTTGAATTTTGTCTGGTTTCGAGAAGTGTTCTACAAATCTGTTAAATGATTGATCAACTTGTAATTATTAATTATTGTCAATCAGCAGTCAATTATGTTAACAGACTTGAGATTAATGAACGAATGTGGAGTTTTACGTAACGAAAGTACTTTTTACGAAAAAAATGGATTAATGTTGAAATTCAGAGCGTAGGTATCGAAGCTCGTTAGACCCTGCAGCATTTTTTAGCCGGAAACCCGGATCCAAAAAAAGTCCATATGAAAAAAATCCGGTTTCGGTCCAATAAATAACTCGTTGTCCATATTCGTCGCGACGTCTTCGATTGTAGAGTATGTGAAATCAGAGTTGACCAGCTGCAGGGATGCCTATAAAAAGTAGCCGGTATTCGGATAAGATATTTTTTAAACATATGTTTGAATCGGAATTTCGGGCGAAGAATTCAAAGGCCGGGCTGCCCATTGTGGTATTACAGACAGATAAATTATGTTCGACGGTCGCGTATGACAGTGGCCGTGTACAGGTCGAATAAAAAAACGAAAAAAGCGCACAAAAGTAAATAAAACGACTACAAAACGCTTCTTTAAATATAAATAACTGTTCCTAAGACACATCATGAATATTCATGCCGCCGCCGCCACTGCTGTATTTATTAATACAGTCGGCTTCTTATTGCTTTAATTACTTATTTGCCGAGACAAAACGAAATCATTAACGCACTACGATGCTTGCACGTAGGCCTTCGGATGCTTTGCCAATGATTTATTCCGCTTCTTTSGCGACCGACCATATAGACACTGCGTCAACTTGCTCTCAATGTTCGATTGTTTCGGACTTCAAACCAGAAACAGATATTTTAATCGCAAATTTTGACTTTTTTAATTTCGGACTTACAGCAGCTGGCATACTTATGGGCGGTGCGGAATTCACTACCAGGGAGGTACAACTGCTCCAAATATTCACCATTTTTTACGACAATAACTTTTAACAACTACCTTTTGACTCGAATTAACTCTAAAAACGAGCAATTTGTCACAATTTCAATAAAAAACAGGAATATTTTATCAATGAGGTATGTAGAAAAATTCTTTCTAAAGAAAGTATTAAAAACTGTATGCTTTGAAAAAAACAAGAATTTTTTATATTCACAAAAACGTCGCAAATCTGACCATTTTTGTTACAAACGTTACAAAACTTTTACGATGACACTATTCACGTTTACCAGTTTTTTCTCTTGCCTTTTTTGTTACTTCAGCAATTTCTAGAAAGATTGTAGATAAGCATTTGACATTTTGCTCTACTAACTGCACTAGTCATTAACTAGTTAAATTAATAAACACTTTGGATAGTCGAAATAAGTAGTGTAAAATTTACCAAAAAATTTGATCCGACCTTTTATTTTGTCAAAAATAACAATCCAGTAAGTGTTGTTTGGTTACACTTATCGACTCTAATACCGTAAAAGCTCAGTTCTCAGACTTAAAATCWGGCCGGAAAGCTTGATTTACCGAACAGTAWGAAATAAAAAACTACATAAGTATGAAACCTAAACCCCAAATTTAAATATTAGGAATAGTTTAACCAAATTRAAAAATGATATGTAAGCAAACTGGAACAACAGCGGAAATATTACACAYAAAATACAATCTGCACTTTTGAACCGTAGGTATATTATGCGCATGATAGGTTAAATGGTAAATTCACAAAAAATATTGAACTTGGTAGAAGTGTTGCACCTGACATTTCTAACATTAACTACTTACGCTGGCATTATTTGTTTATGTTGAAAATTTTATACAATTTGAAAAAAACGACAAGTGGGTAAAATATGATACTATTAAGTAAGTTGTAGGATCGGGAATAATGTTACGAGAAGAGGTTTACACAGAAGAATATATTTTACGATGTGTTTGTAATGTAACATTTCCGCATGAATTTAACATTTGTACTATTGTACAACAGAAACTTGTCTGTTATTTTTAAGTAATTGTATGCAGAGTAAAGATAATTTTACCTTTATTAGTTACTATACAAAATAAAAGAAACACATGAATTTGACATCATTWAAACATTTTAAATTTGTTTTTGGTTGTTGATTGTACTTGTAATGTATTTGCAATAAATTAGCAAAGTACGAGCATAAAGACTAAAGTAAGTGCATATTTTTTATTTTTGAACTGCAGTAATGAAAGTTTAGGAAATAAAACTGTACCTACTATGATTTACCTACTTCGAATAAAGAGTTACTACTTTTTCTGAAAAAAGCTCATTTGTTCACTAAAAAAGTTGCAATAACGCAACTATAAATAATGAGAACTATGTTTTTACAAAACTTAATAAAAACAAAAGACTAGAAATAACATCTTGAACTTAAGAAATTTTTTCTTACAAATCAGAAAATTTTCATAAGCAGAAAAACTCACGCAGATGACTACAAATATGTTACCAATTGACACCTAATTGTCTAAAGAGTTTCAGTATAACTTCGAAATTTTCCGAATAAGGAAACTACAGTTAAAGTAGCATATTATTAACAAAGTACTCCGTTAKAACGGTGTACTGTTTATAAAATCATTCATTAAAGCAGTAGCCTTGGATAATCGATTACTAAAGCGGTGTCCTTGGAAATTAAGTGCTTAACTATTTATTAGAAATGCAAATAAATAGATTCTGCAGATCAGGGCCGTAACCAGGATTTTATTTCGGGTGGGGTTTCTTGTTGGTGCATGAAAATGAATGAAATGAAAGAAGGCGAATTAAAAATCAAAAATCTCTAAGTACACGTTTTTATTTTAAATTAAAATAAGAGATCCTAATTAAACATAAAAAAATACAAATTAACTCACAAAAGTAACAAAAAATAAAATAAATTTTTAATACCTTTTATTGTTACAAATTTAAACAGGA
>NW_025401068.1:13954884-13957020 GCF_015345945.1 Tribolium madens
AACCCCCTAATCCCCCCCCTTGGGTACGGTCCTGCTGCAGATTATACTATTTTATTTTCAGATGTAACAGTAATAGCTACACACATTTTACTTATGTGTAATTGTTGTTTTTTCTTTCTTTTCTTCTACTTAATTTTAACAGATTTCGATACCATTAAAACACCTAACTTTTTTCTACTTTACTTAAAGTTTCAAAAAAACACAGTGTATATTTACAGTTAAATCCTCCTGTTTTCATCAACAAACCAAATGTTCAAAAATTTGTTAATCATTAGAATTAAAAAAAAAAAACAAATTCAGTAGATTAGGATTAGGAAGGAAATAAGCAGGTTAATCTATTGCATCTTATTTAAAATTACAATAATACCTAATAAAAAGCGAGATAATTGTGATATTCATAAAGGTAATAAAAAATAGAATATTTATTATCATTCGTCTAGGTAACAGATTTTAAGGAAAATAAATTATAATTTAAAATGTGGGTTATTTAAATGGATGTAAGAGGAACGACCTAAATTCGAGAAGGATCTATTCTAGACAATTCTCTGTTTTTACTTACAGGTCAATGATTATAAATTAAAAATACATCTATTATGTGTTCTATTGTCAAAATTTAAAAAACTAGAACCTACCTAAATGAAAAAAAAATAAAGAAGTGTTGTTACGAATCACCCTTATGAATATATATTTTGATTTTGAATCGAGATTTGATTTCGATCAAAGTGCTATTTGTTTAACACGAAGAGGCAGCACCACGTGTCGGTCGCCACCCCCTCGAATCCATTTTCTRCTCGTTCTTATTCCGCCTCGTCATCCCTTAAACTCATATATCGGAAGATAAAAGTTCTCGAAATGCCCATCAACAATGACTTTTGGTTTCCTTTCACTCCCAGATAAGTCGTGATAGATATCCATCCCGAGATGATCCTCGGCTCGTTCCTTTCTTTCATTTATCGCTGCGTCTGCGTCTCCATTAATCACCGGTTTGATCGATTAGTGAATGACAAGCCTTTGGGCCAGCAGTTCATTTTGGCCCACGCGCCTCGCGAGTGACTTGCAGAAGAAGGACCATCAGCGGGGTCGGGCKCCAGACTACAATGAATCGGCGCACCCGGCKCGGCCCTGCCCTGCTTGGGCACCTCCACCGTGTCATTACCCGGGGTTGGAGCGACCCACGACCCATTGTGTACCACGAGACGCGTTTGTTTGTTTTATTGTTGCTAGAACGTTTAATACGCGTGGGCTCGCGCCTTCGTTCTCGAGAGACACCCCAAATCGACCCATCGGAGGTGACTCTTCCTGGAACGCATACGTGGAGTCCAAAATTTACGTCATTAATAACCAGCTTAGCACGGCATATTCAATATAAATAATAATAAAAATCAAAAAATAATTAAACAAGTTATTTTAACTTTATTAACTGTTTTCCAAACCCATGATGTAAAAGTCGATCAATTGAAAAATCCTTGCAATTTTCAGTTATTGTCACTTACTTACTTTCAAAAATGTACTTATTGGCGATTTGAGTTAAGTCTGGAAAAGTACTATTTTAAACCCTATTAAGGCTAAAGGGGACGACCAAGTGTGCGACAAAAATAAGTATATTGAAATTTACTTGGTTGTTTTTATGTTTTTGATTCAATTTTAAATCAAAAAATTGAATTCAGTTTTAAAGACATTTAGAATTTTTGCCAACGTAACACTTTTTTGAAAAAAAAATTATTTGACTTTTTTTTATCAAATTTTATATAAATATTCATAATATTTAAAAAAACGCCTACGGGAAAGATGTACTGTGATGATACGAATAGAATGCGACCAAAAAACTGAAAAAATTATTATTAGTTTTTAACGAAACGCGAATATTCATTTCACTTTGACAAAATTTGCCGCCTGAGAAGGACGCTCCATTACCTAAAAACCTGAAATAGCTGAAAGCTAGAAGTGAAAGATGCGCGTTTTGTTAGAAGCTCAGATGTAAGTATTCACCAAGGTCGCAATATTACTCGCAACAAAAATTTGGCAGAAAAGAGTTCAATTACATTCAAATAAAAAAAAATAAAAAAGTGGAACAGAAAGTAATAAATAAATGTCATAACTTTTTTCAATGTAAAAAAATTTGAAATCAATTAAACG
>NW_025401068.1:13957886-13960183 GCF_015345945.1 Tribolium madens
CCAATCCTTCTAGAAGCTGTGGTCAAAAAATGTTAAAATTTTAAAATCATCCTATAGGATGGAAACTTATAAGTTTTCTGATAGACATCATCATTACAAATTCTAACTAAAGTATTTCGAAATAAAATTAATGCAAAATTTAATAAAAAAACTTAAACTTCTTTATTAAAAAATATCAGAATAACTCTACCACCAATCCCTCTAGAAGCTGTGGTCAAAAAAATGTTAAAATTTTAAAATCATCCTAAGTTTTCTGATAGACATTTTAAAAAAACTTGCACAAAACAGACGCTCTCTCAAAATTGTAATCGTTATTCAAAAAACAATATATATTTTTTTAAATATTAATGCAGCATTTTTCAAACATTTTAAAGCTATTTTTGTGCTTCTATTTGCTAGTAGTTTCATTTATACCATTCCAGTAAAATAACACAAAAAATATTACTAGATGATTACTTCACTTTAACTACGTAAAATGAAGTAAAAACATTATTCTAATTTTATCTTTCACCATAAAGTTATAAAATTTTATTTAAGACTTAATAGTCACTGTTACTACATAATATTACTTTTAAGTAGAGGTAAGGTAAGGGGTATTAGAGTAATTATTTAGTTTTCAATCCTAAAAAAGTACTACAAAGTTTCACAACTATGTCGTTTTCAAAACGGTACTTTTTACTAAAATTGTGGTTAATAAAGTACAAATTACTTAATAATCCAAAAAATGACGCAGTTACGATAAATTTACTCAGACAAAATTCCCTTTACTTTTAACTGCATTGTTGTGACTTCTGATGCTGCTTGCTGTCTATGTTAAAACTGTTAAAATAACAAATGAGTTTATTTCTGTTGAAGTACTACCGGTAGTAGGGCAAATTAAAAAAAATTTCTATATTTTGTTTGTTATTTTAACAAATATTTCATATTGTGAAGTTAGAAAATTCTTTTAATAGTTGAAGAAGCACAAAAATTATATTTATACGTTAAGAATAAAATAATACTAACTTAAGTTATTAATTAATTACTGTAGGTTTTGGGTAATAAATGTGTTAGTAGTAAAAAAAACATTATATAAAACACGCATAATCGCATTTATTATTTTCCGAGATGCGTAGCAGCTCGGCTATAAAAAAATCTCATCTCTACCTCGTAATATAATGTACTATTTTCTTTTTTGTAGTCTTCGAATGATGCCGAATTGAGTTTTTTATTTACAGAAAAATATAGTTTGTATCTTCCTTTGCGATTTTGCAAAGTTTACAAAATGTAATGAATTATGAGTGTATTTTAATTATTTTTTTTTGCTCGAACCGTAAAGCGGTAAATGTTAAGAAATCGAAATTGAAATATTTTATAGAGACTAAGTTTCTTTCGCTGTGTCTGCCATCCAACACCTTTGGAGGCATATTACGGAGATTTGCAAGGTATGGGTTTTGCCCCCGTGGGCATCTTCCCCGTATCCGTCGRGAATCCGTTTCCAAAACGCTTTCTTCTCGGCTACCGTGGTCAGGCGATGCATATCCAATAATTACGTGGTTATTATCCTCGATGGTCGGTAAATTATATTGCGGGCCCACGCACATATCGGCGCGCTCCACCAAAGTGGCTTTTATCGTCTTGCTGCAATAAGGCCGAGCGACGGAGATGAACAGGAGCCCCAGGTGACGCCCTGACAATGTCTTATAATTATCAGGCCATGCAACGGAATTCGGTCCCGAACCAGCTCATGCCATGACGGGCTATTATTTGCATTCTTCGCTGGACAAGGACTCGGTCTAAGGCTCTAAAAAGAATGCAAGGWATCTCATCGAATTTGCSACGATTTCCTCATAATGACGCTCATCTTTTGGGGTGATTCAAACAGTAGCTGTCTCGATAATCTAATATGGCTATTTTCAGGTTGTTGCGTCCGCTGTTTTATTACRATTATTAGGGAAATTGACTTATTTTACGTTTATGGGGTAATCTTATGTAATTTTGCATGGAAAATTGTTTCCGTCGTGAGTGGACGTTCAACATACCGAAATAATTACCGGCTCGAAGTTTTTACTTTGCTCTTAAACATCATGTTTTTATATCGAGAGCGAAACTGGAGACAGCATCAAATAAAAATAACAGCAAAAAGGCTCGTAATGAACACCTAGGTATGGGTATAATTAATGTACTTCCATTGTGCACACCTGCTACCTGTTTTAATTAAAAAAATATTTTAATTAATTTTCTAGATTTAAGTTTCATAAAATATTGACAATTAATTACAGCAATATAAAAAAATTAATACTTTTATTTTACTGTGC
>NW_025401068.1:13960743-13962795 GCF_015345945.1 Tribolium madens
CTTTAATTATTTGTTTTTTTATCAAAGTAACAAAGCAGCTCATAAATAACTTCTGTAATTCTTAAAACATTAATTTTTCAGTAACACAATTTCTTGACTGAATCAAAACATTTTTTCAAAAAATAGTTTTTAATTCTCAATTGTCTAAGATTTCAACTAARATTCTAATATTTTTAAGCARTTTTGTGACTTCGAAAGAAAATGTGATAGCTAATAAGTATACAGCGTGCGCCAGAACTGGCGCCCCGGAGAAAAATGGCATGTTAAGTAAGATTAAGAGATAAAGAGAAAAAGTTAAAAACATTCTATCCATCTATAAAAATTCCGAAGTTATGAGAGTTTAAATTTTGCATTCTGACTCTATTTATTTTTGCTACAAGCTATTAGAAGAGGGAAGCTGTATCGTAAATTGAAACTCTGTTTAATGTTATTTGTGGCTTTTATTAGCAAAATTTTCGTACCTTTACCAAATAATTATAAAAAAAACTATACAAAATCATAAGTATCATTAAATAAACATAAAAAATGTCAAATATCAAAAAATAAATGTCAGAGTTCCTTGACAGATAGAATTTTTTAATCATTTTTTCCATGTTCTTGGCATCTTATCTTACTTGAAATTTTTCTCTGAGACGCGAGTTTTTACACACCCTGTATGTTTCTGTTAAAAAAATGTTGTGATGGATTGTTATAAATTATTCTCACGAATTAAAACAAATTAAGAAACAGAAGTATGTTCTAAAAACATTGTATAATAGTACAGAACGCTTTTTCTTCAGTTCACTTCGCCAGTTATTTCGTGCACTTTTGAAGTATTTAAATTTAATTTCTGGTTTTGGGAACGTGAGAGAATATTAATACAMATGCAAGCACCTCGCAAAGCGCAGCTTTGTTATCTTTCAACAGTTAAACCTCTTTTATTACGTGCTAAGAAGCACGAAAGTGAATAAATTCTTCCTGTCTATTCCATGTCGACGAAACCACGTGTGAGCTTTCAATTTCTTTCCAGAGCTCAGCATCCACTGTTCGCAGTCTTGCAGTGCAGGGTCAGCAGGTGAATTCTCATCTCCTCACTATAATTATTATAAATCGTGTGTGTTCTTTCTTCMCCTTCGTATCCTTTTTGCGGTCCTACGACTGAACGGTACCAGTGTGGTATTCTAATGGTCAATTTTCGACGAATACATCCAGCTAATAATTATATCTTGGCGAAGAGAGCCAATATGTTGAGGCCGGCGGCGAAGAAGTCACCTGTCTGAGGTGTGCTATGCCTATGCTCTCCCTCGCCCGTATAAGAGCTGCCAGAAGTGGGGCATACATTACCCACAAGATACATAATTAAGTGGCAATCGGACGATGTTTCACAGTTACCCTCGAGGCACGCTTACCGTGACCGAACACCAGACACTACCACCGATGTCGATACGCCTTCGTCCTGACAGATTTTTTCTTTGTTCGACAATCACGGCTCGAATGAATGTGTGCAGAAATGCAAAATGCATAAAGTAGATTCATTGCTTTAAAAAAAAATCTAAGCTCCAGCACATTTTAAAATGTGAAAGTATTTTTAAGTATAAGAAAACAATAATTTACGATCTAGAACTCAACAAAAGGCAATAAATTAAGTAAAAATTATAATACCTAAAAAAGCACGTTCTTCAACAGGGCTGCTCAAAGCAATAGGTAGTTTTTGTTTTTTTAGTAAATCATGAGAAAAGTAGTAAATGTGGTCAAATCCTATCAGATTTGATTAAGAGTCTAATTAATAAATAAAGTGTCTTTTAGATTGTAAAAAATAATGTTTGGGTCACTTCGAGTAGCTTCAGGTCGGTTCAGGTCACTTTAGGCCACTTTGGGTTACTTCGGATTAGTCTGGCTTTGAGTAAAAAGAAAGTGTTAAATGTACTGACTTTGATTTTCAGAAGAAGAAAATGTCTTAGGGAAATGTTTAAATTTAGTAGTAAAAATGCCAATCGAGACGTTTCAAAACATCGTACTACAAAAGACAGTTGGGGAGACCAAGAAAGTGTCAGATGAATTGGTTTAAAAAAT
>NW_025401068.1:13963700-13979292 GCF_015345945.1 Tribolium madens
CTATGTAATTATTTTGTTTTTAACAAATGATAAGATGTTTAGTCTACAGAAAAACAGAAACATGTATAAGTAAATGTGAAGAATTGTGGCATAATAAAAAGATGCTTTTTTAATGGCCCATTTATCGCGAAATTAATCTGTTATCTTCGTTTTTCCCGAGGAACCTTTCGTGGTTGACCACACAAACAAAAAGAAACTAGTTAGTTAGCATCCACGTTAGAAAACGTGACTGAAAGACGTGGGACATTACAACGTGCTCGGTTTGTCGGGATCGTATCTTTTAGAGATTTCCGCTGATGTGACATTCCTTGTCGATATTCCCAAACTCGCAGTTTACTCATGAAYGTTTCTTTTGTCTGGCTAAAGATACATTTATACCCCAGAGTTGATTTTAGCACAATATAATACATAGTTTCCGTGTTGGTTGAATCAATTTGGTACGATTCTTTACTAGAAACTACACTATATACATTTAAATTTCACAAACTCAAATTGTAAATAAATATGACGTCTGAAGATTGCTCTTCAAAAATTATTTTTTTTTATTAAAAAAATTGAGTTAAAATTGGCAAAAACTAACACCAAAAACGTGTCCTTATATTAAAAAAATTCATAAAAATTCTGCAACCATTTTTTTGTTGTAGGTAGCACCAAATGTTACCGACAACAGTTAGTCAATTTAAATGTTTTAGGTCTTATGCTTCGCAAAATTTTATTTTGGAAGAAATTAATTTTATGCAAAATAATTTAAAAATAGTAATCTGTAGATACACCAGAAATCCACAAACTATAAAGGCTAAAACATAAGCCAACTTGTAAGTCAAAGGGTAAAACCAAACTAAAATTTTTACTATATTTGTTATAAAAAAAAGACTTTTTTGATTTTTTACAAACACATTCCAACTTAAATTTCATGAACGAAATAAGAAACTAATATTTACATTTTTATCACGAACTGAGTGACATAAAAATAGACAAATAAAACTGTTATTATTAATTTCGACTCTTTGTTTTGCGCCCCCTGGCCATAATTTCTGCGGGCGCCCATGAACACAACTCTATGTTGTGGCGGAAAATTAAGAAGATTAACTCAAAAAAGTGTTACTTAGAGACAATTCTAACTTAACATAGTTAAATTGTAGTGTTACGATACTCTATTCAGTGTTGAATTTAGAATCAATATATAAAACAGATAAACTTAAAATATTTATTACTTTAGTAATTGTTCTTTTGTTGTTTTTGTTTTTCATTCTGTATATTATTATTTTTGTTATTATTTTATTCTTTTCTATAGTAGGTAAACATACTTTTCTTTTCATAGTATGTATGTAACAAAAATATTATTTTTTGTTCATTTTTTTATGTATTTTCTCTTGGCATTTATTCTAGTTTTAATTATTTTTGAGTTTATATTATTTCATAGCTTATGTCTTGTTTTAAGGTTAGGTAAGTAGAATAGCATTAGCTAGACTTCGCCTCCTCACATGTTTTCTTTAATAAAAACTTTTATTATTATTATTTCTAAATAGTCTTAATTTTTATTCTCTTTAYKGTTTGTTCTTATCTGAATTGCATGGAAATTTTAGGTYCAAAAAATACTATAGATACTTAAATCTAAAACATTTATTTAACTAGGAGGTATACATATTACTTACTATAAAATAAAATAAAACATGATATTCTTAAATTCATGTTTCAACAAACAATAAGATGTACTTTAGAACTAAAAACTTTCTGGTTTCTGGTGTATARTCACGAAGTATTGTATATTAAGATAACTTACTTATTGTTAGACAATAAAAAAATGAATTCTAAAAAAATTATTCTTTCTATAATCACTAACCATACCTACTTTTCATGGAATTGGCAAATTTTGGTAGGTATATTTCTCGGCATATTTTTTAATAAAAATGTTTGTATAGTCAGGCTTAGGATCGTCGATAAGTAGTCATGATTAATCTGAAACAATCATAAATAAAAATTTCATAAAATTTCTGAAAATGTGAAAGTGTGAAAAGAGGCCAAAAAAGTCATTTTTTGGATTTGCTGTGAAACACGAGTCAGTTGCAATTCTAAAATTGCTGAAATAAAAAGATAGATGGTATATAGGTACAGTTTTAATACGTTRTGACAAGTAGGTATTATAACATAAAAAGACGAACCTAACAAAACTAATTGTCTTTATAATGTTTCTCTTTAAGTAGGCATTTTCTTCTTAAATAATGAATAACTAGGTAAACAAAAATTGCAAGTTATAATAAACGAGAAGTGAAACTGAAGAAATCTATATAAATTTGCATTAATAAAGTGTACCTGGAGGGCCCTTTCCGTCTTTTCCTTCTAAACTAAACACTATCTTTATCACAACATTCGAAAGAAAGTGTAGAAACCAACAAATTACTCTAATAGTATGCACCTGCAAAATCAGTCAACTGTTGAACTCTATACTTATCCGCGTCGATATAACTCGGAGGGCCCCTCTAACATGCACCCCCCGAAAAAAAATCAACACTGTATGCATTAAGTGCAGCGATTTCGCCGTGGGCGTTTATAACCCACCACTTGGCCGCTATTAAAACATAATCTGGCTAACCGTTTCGTGCTTCAACGTATTATGCAAATTCCCCACATGGTCCTTAATTTGGGACAAATATTAAGGGACGCACCACCATTAGATCTAGCAAAAGAAACGACCGAGATTTCGCCTAAATATAGGTCAGCCGGTGAAAAATTCGCAACGAGCCACCATTATATGCAAATAAAAGTGGAAAAAAGAGCAAGATTTTCGGCGCATAATACTCGACCTCGACACGAACGGGACTTTTCAGGAAGCGTTCGTGAGCTAAACACTTGAGGTAATTTTTCGCGTTTCGAAGAAGGCCGAATTGACAATAAGGCGCGGTATTTGCATTTTGTTGCATAAGGTAGGTAAGTGAATTGTTTCGTGTTGGACGATGCTCGCCTGTTTCGTGCAACATGTGTCACGTGTCGCTATTGCAGCCGCGATTGGTGCAGGCGTTGGTCCAGGCCAGCCTCCCTGTCGCAGCCATTAAACATTATCACTGATTTTTGAACCAATCAGGAGGATGGAAGGTATCACGACTGAGGTGGGTGGTCATTCGCGACATCGCTTATTGGTTGCAGACACAAGGTCTTTTTCAATACCATAAACTAATGAAAATGTTTAATGAGCTGGAAAGGTAGCTGAAACATTTAAGTGGAAGTGCTCCGATTGGGAATTGTTTTATTTAATTAATCTAAGTTTTTATTTTTTTATTTTMATTGTTTTTACCATAAATACATAAACTAAGTAAAATAAGTAAAATAACAATCATTTATACACATACTTATAATATCTTATTTCATTTCACCTTTTAAAACTTCTTACATCATAAAAAATCTATTGTTACCTATTCTTCTCCACATAAAATTTTGCCTTAGAAACTTAAAATTAGTGTCAAATGTGTCTGGCAAAACAACATATAAACAGTTATTCTCCTGCAACATTGTTTTTATTGGTACGTATTGATAAATTAATTTCAAGTATCTACATAAAGTCTGTTTTTTTTTCTAAACGTTGTTCCCATATAGCAAGTTCATACATAAAAACTTAAATAAAAAAAGTAGTTACTGTTAGTTATGAAGCGCTAGCAAAAAGAGTGTCTTAAAAAAGTTGAAGAAAGAGACCTAAAATCAGGAATAATTTCTGTACCGTCAACAGTTTTTAAAACATTGTCTACAAAACTGTGAAACCAAAAATCTTCAACACCTCAACATAAAAACATCCATATATTTTTAACAAAATTTCTAAAAACTAAAACAAAAAACTAACAAAATCACACCTTTTTCTCTAAAATTTGGAGTTGATCATTTCCATAAAAAAGTTTACTTAATATACAATTGCATAATACAATTGTAGAGTTAAAGGTTTTTATTAGGTATTTASTTTTTATTTAATAAATAATAATTTAATAAATGTAGTAGTCAAAATTTTTAAATTTAAAGACTGCGACATTTTGGTGATTATTTTTATTTCGRCTTATAATAAATTCCAGTAATTATCACAGAAATTACAATTTTTGACTCTACAAAACGCTAAATATTGTCGATTCCAAAAAATTTTGATAGTCGGAAATTTTGTCATTACATCTCGTGATTGGGAACTACATAATTTATGAAAGATTATACCATCTATCAAAATTACCAGTGCATTAAATGTCAAAAACTCAATGTGTTTGCATACCAACGATGATGATGTTAATGCACTTTGCGAGAAAAACTGATATTTATTGTTTAGAGATTGTGAATAKAATATGTATTAGTATACAAACCAAAAATGTCATTACCTCTTGGACTCTAATTCCGAAGCTGTGCCTCTTGATCAGATATCTGAGTCCTCGAAGTAATGACACATTTTCCACCTCATACATAATCTACTATTTAACCACGCTTAATGAATGAAATTTCATTCTACATACTCTCACTTTGGTAAGTCTTTTTAATTTCATTTTGTCAAGCTTTGTTTAGTTTAAGATCTYTTAAAATATAATATTTAATAATGTTTTATTTAAAATTTATTTTCCTTACGTATATTAAATAAATCATATGAACGAGTCTTTGCCAACTTCATGTGTTTTCTTACAATTTCGAACTTAATGTTTTTGTAACTAATAACTAATAAGTAATAAGTGTAAAAAAAATTATATAGGTACCTACAAAATTAAAGCGATATGGTTTTTCTGTATTTTTTTAATGGCTGGATTATGAAAAACACTCCAAACTATAACTCCATTAAGTACCTACTTTTAAAGATATAAACCTAGTTCTTAGTACAAAATTTGCTTAGTTTAATGTCATCTATTTTTTGGGATAGATGCTCAATCAATGCTGCTTTCTCTTTCACCAAAAGTAACGTTATTCATAGTTTTTTAAATAAAATACCCTGTATATTTTGTTATTTTTAGATTTGTCGTTGAACTGTCTTTCAATAAGCTTTTGCTTTTAAACAATTTGAAAATTAAGTTAAATTAAGTAGGCTGTGGAAAGAATAGAACATTTTTATTCATTTTATGTAAGATAAGCAAACGACTGATAACAAAAAACTGTTCAACTTTGAGCAAAAAGTGCATATTGTAATATCTTTAAAAATAATAAAGTTATGGCTTGAGACGTTATTTATAATCCAGTCTGTATATGCAGTAGAGGTCAATAATTAAATAGGTATATAAAGTGTGTCAGAACTTAGGCCCCAGAAAAAAATTTCAAATAAGATAAGATACCAGGAACATGGAAAAAATGTTTAAAAAATTCTGACATTTATTTTTTTTTCTTCTTCTAATAGCCTGTAGCAAAAAAACTTTGAAAATTATTTTTCCTACAGAAATAAATAGTCAGAGTGTGAAATTTGAACTCTCATAAATTCGAAATTTTTATAAATAGAATTTAACATTTTTTTCATGTTCCTGGTATCGTACCTTCCATGGCTTTTTCTCTAAGACGCGAGTTCTGGCGCACTCTGTATATTTTAAATTATTTTTCTTATAAACAATATCAAACGAAAACGTCTTAATTGAAACTACTTAAATTGATATTTGTAGAAAAAATGTATTTTTAAATAAATTAAATAAACGATAATTGTTTATTTTGTTAAAAAAAAGTGCTTATGTAATAAAATCTATAAAAATGATAAACTTGCTTGCAGCAACGATAAAAACATTTGTTAGCAGTAAAATTTCTTCACTTCTTCTTCTCAGAATCAGATTTCATCAGTTAAGTTGCCCCAAGTCGGGGTTAGTTTGTTCCACATGTGTTTAGTGCGGGGTCATGTAAGCAAACGGCCGTACCATTAATCACAACGTGGAGGAGAATAGATGGACATTAAAAGAATGAATGAATGAATGACTGCCGGCGGGGACGTCGTTTTGTTACGTAATTCTACCATAGCTAATGGGAGATGCGCGTGGTTCATTCTTTATAATGCTTCCGTTATGGTACGGGATTTGTGTAGGACTGATTTTTTTCCTATCCAAACTACTGCCTAATAAGTGCAATAATCCCATATACGGGCGAGGATGATTAATGGTCTTTTCAAGAGCTTTTCAGCAAAGTTTGGAACTTCATCAATTACGACAACACAAAATAAATAACTCAAAAACAAACTTATAATAATAAGMTTTAGTCGATTTCAAGCGTTTTTGTTTCGTTATTATCGAGTTTGAACAAATTAGAGATTTGTGAAAGAGAATGAAGGGCCGCCGATGGCTCTTAGGCGTGATTCTTTCCTATCCACGTGCTGGCACCAAGACGACACATGTATTTCATGTAATTATGTACATTTCCTATGTAAATGACTTTAGGCATGGTATAAGAATGATTTATTCATCGTTTCTGTCTCTTTCTGGCCCGAGACGGAGTCCTGGTGCGTTGAGTATTTGTCAACAGCCATTAACATAATCACTGTATTTAAAGTAAATCACACTCTTTGGAGACAAATGACTCAGACAAAACGGACCAAAGGCTTTATTTAGACACAACCATTTTTGGTAAAACAGTTCATGCAACATGAAAAATGTCTATAATTTTTACATTTATCATTTATTAGACAAGATTATAATGTAATTAAGAAACTTAAGAAAAGAACAGAATTGAATCCAGTTTTTAACACCAAATGTTCCAGATATAATAAAAAATAAAAACATAAAAAGTAATTCAATTCTTGAATATAAAATGGTAGAAAAAAGTATTTACCTAGCCGCAACTGGTTTTTACATTGGCGCAGTCACCAGGATTTTGTTTTTTTGTTGCAAAATTCTAAATAATACAAAAACAGTATATTTTTGGTTTTCATTAGCACTAAATCTTAGTTTTTTTCTTTCAATTATTTCTGAGACAAATAATCACTAGGCGACATTTTTTCATTTTTTTTCTAACATTGACAAAAATACCTGTATCCTATGTAATTTTGTTTAAAAAATCTAAAAATGATTACACAAATTCTTCATCATTATTTTTGTTTTCATATTTAAACAGTGGTCGAAGTAATCACTCATAGTCACGATATAGACTGAACTTAAAAAAATGCATTAAACCATTTTTAATTTTAAACTACACAAATCAAATGAAACACAAATTTAACAAAGAAATATTTTCAAGAATTTTGTTTTTGTCTTTTATGCAGAAACCTGCAGAATTCTCCCATCATTGTCGAATCCTATAAATACCTTAATACCTTTTTTCCATGGCACTGATATCTTGATAAAAACTCTTTTGTTTATTACTTTACAATCCTTAAGTTTTGTAGAAAGAATCAGAAAACACACTTTTAGAGACATTCAGCACTTAAGTGTTTTATAATTTTCAAAAATATGCAGTATGTCTCCGGATTTGAGTTTACAAGAGGAAAAAAATTTTTTTTTGATTTTACGCCAAAACTGCAAAGGAAAAAAATTTTTGCTTCACTTGAAACGAGCAAATCTGTAAATTTAGTATACAAAACGATAAACAATCTTTATCGTCGTGTATAATATTTCGCTTTATTTTGTACTCACCCACCAGAATTTCTTGTACAAAATAAAGAATATAAACAGTAGATAAAAATTGTTTTATTTCATTAGATGATGAACGATTACTTTATCTATTCAAATTAGTTGATAAAAACACTCTTTAACATTGAGTACAAAATACAAATTTTATTTTTTGTCTACATTGGATTAAATATTTTGAACTAAATAATTTTTCACTGCTTTCTAAGTCTAAGTTTTTTTGAAAAATGTATTTACGCAAGTTAAACAACAAAAATGTTTCTGAAAAACATGATTTTAATAAATAGCAACTCAAAGAAACAGCTTTAAGATAAACCAAACAAACTAATTTTTGACAAGAACTATTATTATTCAATTAATGAATCAATTCAAAGTGACACAAGATGTCAAATAAATAAAACCGCCAATGTGACAGGTCTTAAAAATCAAGAAAAAAAATTAGCTTTTTTTGGATCAGAATAATGATGTTTTAATTACAGATTTGTTCATTTCAGGTGAAGCAAAAAATGTTTTTGCAGTTTCGGCGTAAAATTAAAGATCAAAATTTTTCCCTCTTGTATAAACTTAATCCAGGGACATACTGTAGAATAATTTTCATTTCTATTATTGCTAAGAAATCTGATGTAGACTACACTCTTAAAAGAATTTCAAGCAGTTACATTATTTTTAGGTATTTAATTTTTGCACAAAAACTTCAGAATGATTCATTATGGATCACTTTCTAGATTTGAAGTCTTTCATACAGAATTCATTTTCTTATTTGCTTAAACGGACAATAAATTGATTTGCGTTTACAAATCAGTAGTAAAGGATAAATTTGTTTGTTTATCAAAAAAAATTATTAATAAAAAATGTGACGTGTTAGAGGTTTTTTATTTTTACCATTATAAGTTAAACAGCGTGTTTTAAGACTGGTACCAAAAATTATGCTTTTTTTGAAAAATTCATGTCGCCTATAGTGTAGATAAGTAAGCTGAAGATAATTATCTCGAAACATCCAAAATTGGACTATCCTTTTATTAGCAAATTTTTATCATCTATGCAAACTATTGTTTCGTGGTCGACCTGTTGTCTCTTCGCCAACTTAACGATTAAATAAAAAAGTGATTTATACTCGTCTTTCTGA
Organism: Tribolium madens; assembly: GCF_015345945.1. Classification (NCBI taxonomy): domain Eukaryota; kingdom Metazoa; phylum Arthropoda; class Insecta; order Coleoptera; family Tenebrionidae; genus Tribolium; species Tribolium madens. Next base: position 13,972,368 of record NW_025401068.1, read on the forward strand.
GAAAAGCCTCCACAGAGCTGAGCTTGATTCGCATGTCTCCGCTTGTGCCGTCCCAATACGTCATCCCAACCATCTTTTGCGGCACACTTCTTCGCAGGTAAATCGAAAACCCTCTGCTCTCACTAGCGGTTCTGGAGGAATTCCACCGCGATCGTGGTGAGTTAAAACGCGCTCCATTGTTTCGGGATTATTATGAAGAGCGAAATAAATTTTCGTGTCAATGCCGATGCGAAAAAAACGCTTCATTCTTCCTCTGTCGAAATTTCGAAACGAAGTAGCGCACGTGTTTCCAGTGATTTTCAATGGAATTTCGTGCTTGGCGTGTTTCGACCGCTTTTTCATTCCATTGTCTTTAATGTAGGTTTTTTTGGTGATTTCATCGCGAAGATGAATTATGGATATTGGTGGGCTTTAAAGTAATGGGATCGTAAAAAGAAATGGACTGGGAGATGGATGATTCGTTTGAGGTGTTATGGGTTTCAATTAATTTGAAAGAGAGCACGGCGCTGGAATGAGTTTAAATAAAAAGTTRCATTGCTAGTTTTATGATATTRTTTAATTAAAATGAATATTCATACACATAAACGCAACAACAAAAAATACAAAGAAGTGTAACAGAAAACTAACTAAATCGGGCAAATCCTCTCGGATCCGCAAATGTTTTGTAGAAMTAGTCGTTGGGACAGCCGCTCGCCCCTCGTGTCATACTATCTGGAGAATCAGATTTTGTCAAAATTTATAAAGATTTCTAAACCCAACASTAWCAAATTTTGTAAAAATTATTTAAGAGGGGCTCGCGGCTTTGCCGCTCACTGTATGATTGCAAATATTTTATATAATTAATAAGAACCCACACTATTATATTTATATTTATTTGTTTCTATTTATTTCTATTTATTTAATTATTTACATTTATTTAAATTTATTTCGCCTCCTTCTAAATCCCATGCTACTGATTTACAAATATTTTATATAATTATCGAGGGCTTCGCTTTCACTAGGCGACATTTTTTCAATTTTTTTTCTAACATTGATAAAAATACCAGTATCCTATGTAATTTTGTTCAGAAAATCTAAAAATGATTACAAAATTCTCCATCATTATTTTTGTTTTCATGTTTAAAGAGTGGTCGAAGTAATCACTTATATTCACGATATAGACTGAACTAAAAAAATGCATTAAACTATTTCTAATTGAAACTACACAAAATAACTATCAGATTTTGTCAAAATTTAAAAGGGAAAGGGGGGGGTATAAGGCTCGCGGCTTTGCTTAGTGGTTATGACATCTAGTGTTTTGCAATTTTCAAATTACACATTTTTTGCCCAAATTTCTTTTACATGGAGCTCTTAAAGTGTTAAACAACATTTCACAAATCACTACCTACCTATTTCAATCTATTTTTTTTTGTTAGTTCAATGGGTATGACATCAATTTTTGAATTATTAAATTTTTACATTTTTTTTGCTAATAAACTAAAAATCCATTGTTGTTAGTTCAGTGATTTTTTGTTACGTTGATGGAAATAATAAATTCATGTCATAACCTCAAATTAGACATTTCTTGGTAATTTTTTTTATATTGGGCTTTTATAGTCTTAAACAACACTTCACAAATCACTARCTAACTATTTCAAGTCGACCAGTGTGCAAATTAACTGGGTATTACATTGTTTTTGGCGACGTTTCATGCATTATTTCCGTCATCTCACAATGTCAGTATAACACATTTCTTCGCCAAAATTCTTAATAAAATAAGGGGCTCTTGTTTGTTAAACAACAGTTTACGACTTACCATCTAGCTTTTTGTTTTTCGAGACAGTTCTTTATAAAAACAACGATATTTCGGTCAAATCATCTCATCTTTGCACAAATATTTTTCAAATTACCAGTAACGTATATTTTTTAAACACTAAGTGATATTAAAGTCAACTCCACAAATCGATAAATTTTATTTAGTCACATGTTTCGGCACCCTTGCGCCATCATCAGCCATTAAAAATTGTTACACTTTAAAATAAAAAATAAAAAATCTACAAGATTAAAAAATTTAAATGTTCTCTATTAAAAAAAAAATTCCTGATTATAACAAATAGAAAAATATACAGAAGGAATAGGATTTAAACAATATTCCTCTGTAAAAAAGTAAAAGGACGAGTTCAGTGAAGCTGAATCCTCGTCCGTGAAAATTTTTGAAGAACGATAATAACAAAAAATTGACGTACTTTCGTTTTTCTATCGTTTTTGTTTGATTTTCTTGAAGAGTGTGAACCACATTGGCGCGAAATGTCAACAACTGTCAGAAGTGTCAGATTGAATGATTGAAATTCTACGCACTTTTTGTTATTTTTTTAAATTTCAATTTTTATGTGTTTTTGGGCCAAATAATATAAATTAACGAAAATAACTCGTCCGGTGCATTAAAGGTTAAATTGAATTTTCATTTTTCATCATCGTTTAGTGTCTAAAGTTTGATATTTTTTACTATAGTGGCCAGCAAAATTGCTCAGTGGTCACCTCTCCAAAAACAATTGCTATTTTGTGCAAGAGAGATAGTTAAATTCATTTTTACACGGGATGAGAGCGTTAGAGCTATAATAGCAAATAAAAATAAAAGTGTTTTTGTCGCTAAGTTAGTTTTGTTTCATGTCACCCCAAAATCTTGCGCATTCGTACACCCCAAGTATTAGAGTAACAACTGATGAACAAAAACCAGTCCACATCCAAACAAACTAGTAATAAATCATCCAACCCCCGACGATAATAACGTTAGAACTGTATGTGCTGACAACTGCACTTTTTGCCCAACGACAATGACAACCATAACGTCGGAAAACAGAATCACACACGCACTACTTGCCTCTTCTCACGCCTGATAATGATGGCGTCACGTGCCCTCTGACTTTTCATTATTTCCAATCGACCGATCTCTATTATTYTCTCTCAAATCTGGAGCGTGGCGGCCGTAAAAATCGCCAAAATATTTGCATAATTGCCGTTTTGTTTTTGGGTCTGTTTTCGACCGGTCTTTTCTGATAAGAGAGCGCCTTTTTTGCATATATTGATCGGATCGATTGGTCGTCCTCGTRTGTGGCTTGATGAGTCTTGTTGATCTACCAAAATCCTACAATGAGGGGTGGCGGGTGTGCAAAGGGATGCTCTCGCGAGCTCAATGGACTGGAAGACATCGTCAGAAGTGTGAATCATTCGCAGACTCATCTGCAAGTCAAATCGCTGATTCTTCACTAGTTTCAAGGGCCATCGTCTACTCCAGATGCAGCTTTGTTCGGATCAGGTGCGGGGTTGACGGCTAACAGTTGTCGAAAAATGTCGTTAAAATAATTGCTCCATTGAGATATTCTGCTTGAACTTAAAACTAAAAATAGTAAAACCAAACCAAAAAATCAAAATTTTTTGATTCTTATAAAAAATTAGTAGGTACTGTCTGTAAGATTAACCAGAGAATACGCTTGTACAAACCGTTTTGACCTAGAAATCATAGTTATGAAAAAAACTAAAAATAGCTTTGGACTCGGAACCATAACTCAGAGAGACTTCCGGTCTACGCCATTAGAAAGATAATTTAAAGTAGATTTTAATGGTTTTTAATATTTTACTCTAAGTCTTATAGTTTCGTAAAATTTTACAAATTTTAAGTTTTTACTTTTTGAACGACGATGATGGCCAAACTACTTATTAAACTTAGAGCAAAAAGCTTAACACCATCGTATTTAAAGTAAAAAATCGATCGATTGACGCCAAAGTCAAGTTAATATCTCGCAAAAAAATTTGAATTTTTAAACACCGATTACGGCGAAACTAGAGGAGATAGCAAAATGCTTGACAATAAATCAGCGCATCAAAATCTATCGGATAAGATAGGTTTAAATTGAATCTGAGACATATTCAAAAACACTAGTTTTTAAGTTTGTTAACAAATTTTTACTTTTTTTTTTATTTAGTAGGTAAATTGCGACAAAACTGTACTTCAATGAAATAATATTTTAACGTAAACATATGTAAAATGTTCCGGGGAATCGATTGGCGTTAAGAAAACTACAAAGTTCGTAATATTTTCAAAGTTATAATCGAATTTATATTTTCAATATTCTTAATTTTATCAGCATTTTTTTCGATAACTATTGATTGTAGGACATTAATCTTTTTTTATATGACAGAAAAATAAATTTTCTATCCAACAATACCAAACACAAGAGGTTATTACTAATAAGTCCGGAGTTATTGGCAATAAACCGTTCTGGGTGCCAAAAATTGACCAAAATCTCGACAAAAATCAAAAAAAAAATTATCTTTAAAATTGATCTATTTTACGTTTTTTACCTTTCTAGAGGTCTTAAGGACTCAAATAAATGCATAAAACGTTATTGGGTCAAATTTAAAAAAATTGAATTTTTTGAGTTTGTAAAGGTGAGCGGTAATGGTTAAAATAGTTAATTTACTTTAAGTCATAAAAACATTTAAAATATGGTTAACAAAATTTTCCTTTTTTTATTTTGTAAATTGTGAAAAAACTGAAAAAAAATGATATTTTGACCTAGACATATGTAAAATTTTCCGGGAAATCGGTTGGCGTCAAGAAAACTGCAAAATTCGTAATAGTTTTGAAGTTATAGTTGAATTTATATATTTGATATTTTTGAAATTTTCTTGATAACTGTTTATTGTAGAGCACTGATCTTTCTTTCATATGATAGAAAATTAAATTTTCTTTCCAACGGTACTAAATATAAGAGCTTATTACCATTAAGTCCCGAGTTATTGGCAATAATCTGTTTCGGGTTCCAAAAATCGGCCAAAATCTCGACAAAAATCCAAAAAAATATTCAACTTTAAAATTGATACCCTTAACGTTTTTTTACATTTCTAGAGATCTTAAAAACTCAAAAAAGTGCATAAAATCTTATTGGGTCAAATTTTTAAATTACAAATTTTTCGAGTTTTTGAAGGTAGTAAAAAAAATAGTCAATTTACCTTAAGTCGTAAAAACGCTTAAAATTTGGTTTTCTAGACGTAGAATTACACGTAACACGATGCAACAAGTTAAAATACTCTACAATGCATAGTTTTTAAGACATTGAGTAATAAAGTTAAGAATAAGGCTAGAAGCATAAGGCACTATATCCGATTTTGACCAAAAATCAACATTTTTTGATTCTTATGAAAAACTAGTACTGTATGTAAAATTAATTAGTTTCATAGGAAAACGCATGATTATAACTTACAACTAAAAAAAATAAAAATTAATTTTAATCTTTTCACACAGCATGATTCGGGCTTCTCAATTTCATCTCAACGGTAAGTAAGCACTTGTAATCAAATTATAATGTTATTTTAATAAAGTTTTTATTTAAATTATTATTTATTACATTCTTGTACACCCACTATCAAAACTGCCATTTAACTTATTTCTGATTGTATGTGTTTATTGGCATACAATTCTCATTATAAATTAATTAAACTTGAATGTAGATCACGAAAATTGTACATTTAATAAAATTACAGAAAAGCTGTGATTAATTAGAGCTTGCAGAGCAAAATAAATCTCTCGTCGATAAGAATCTCGAATAGGTTTTTCTTAAGCCTAACAAACTTTAAATCTGTGTTCCTAATTGAATCAAGTTCTTGACCATTCCTCGAATCCATCATATTTATTAGGTGGTGGTCCCGAACAATAGTCTATCTCGCATAAATAATTTATGTCGAGCATCGGCATCCTTAATGTGGCAGGATCATTAAATCGGGAGTGCATGCCCCAATAGCAGCACACGTCCATGCAATTTGTTAGTACGACTTGAAAAGATTAAAATAATCCAATTATCCTGATGAGGTGGACACGAAGGGCATTAGTTTGGATTTATGAAGTCGCATCGGTAGGCCTCCTCGTCCTCGTAATGATCGCCTCATTTGTTCGGAATGCGCACGGGGCCCCGTTGGACCATTACAAGAGGACAACAAGCGCGACAAGATAAATAAATGAATTAATCAACCGGAGCGGCATTTATGAAGTCCGGAGGTTTGCGCTGCCGGCAAAGGTCTACAAGGACGCACACGACGATCTTGATTTCACTAGATGATAATCCTCGAGTCCTTACGTAATGACGGACATCAATTGCGCTTTAAACTGAATTCGATTCAACAAAAATTTACCACTGGTAATAAAAATTTAACAATACAAAACAAAACATGTCAGAACATGATTTTTGACAATTTTTAAGATCCTAAAACTAATTACCAACCGGCATCTAGTGAAAATCAAAATACTAAATAAATATTTTTATACGCAAACAGCTGAATTATTAAAATAAACGTTCAACTTTGCCAGATAAAGAGTTTTCTTCCTAATAACATAATATACTTACTATTATCCGCAAACGTCACAAAAGTGACTACTTTTAGGTATAACTAAATGTCAATAGTCAGCCATAGAGTAAAAATTCTATTTTTGTGCCTAAGCGTTTTTTCTTTTACTATGATAAAACAGCAATATTAAAAAATCTCTTTCCTACAATACAATAATGTTACACAATTCTTCTCATTTGTTTAAAGAAAAGTAAACAATTTTCACAAAAAGATAAAAATACATTTTGAACTTCTAGTTTTTTGCTTTTGTTTTTTGTTATTTTCTTATTGTTTTAATTTCTGTTATCTTTACTTAAAAAGTTTTTCTTAATTTTTCATTTTTCTTTTTTTTTTTAAGAGGTTAAGTATGAATAGCAGATGCTAAACTTTGCTATTCATTTTGTTTTTTTTTGTCTTCAGCATTTCTAGAGAGGTACGTTATTTTTAAATTTTTTAATGTCAATTGACATTTTTTATTATTGTTTTAGACAGAAGGTACACATCATTATCTTTCTGGTAAGCATAAATAACTTAAAAAATAAAGGAAAAAAAATATAAAAAAGAA